>NW_026059657.1:0-42299 GCF_023721935.1 Panthera uncia | reverse complement strand
GAACACTGGTGCCGACGGCTTAACGGGCCCCGAGGGGCTGGGGGGGGGTACAGTTAATAAGCCCCGCAGGAAGCGTGGTGCTCGGCAAGGCGATGCCACTTGGCCACAGGGCCGAGCTGGGAGGTTAGCTACCGGCCCTTTGGCTCCCTCCTCGGAACTCAGAGAGCCCAGCTGTCGATAACTCAGCCCTCGCGGACGGGTCGCTCATCAGAGCCTTGTCCGGGACCCCGTCCCCTTCCGCCCCACTGAAGGGTGGACCAGGGCTGCAGGACCCACCTGTCCTAGGTTTCTGGGGGAGATATTTGGGGAGCCCGGCGGGGCTCGTAGGGGCACGGTGCCGACCCTCTCTGCCTGTGGCTGGACCCAGAGGTCTGAGAGATCGCCGTGGCTCAGGGCACGTGAAGGGGGGGTAGGAGCGATGTTGGCCAATGTCCACATTTCAGAGTCAGCGGAGTGAAAATCCAGGGGACCCGTAACCTGGGGGAGCGAGAGGGGTTTGTGGAAGGGACGGCTCTTAGCAACCGAATGGCCGTTCTTTTCTTTTCTGAGATGGGACAGGGGTCTCGGCCCGCGTCCCTCTGTTGCGACGGTCGGCCAGTTCATCAGGGCTCACCTAGCGCCCGGGTGAGCAGGAAGGAGGGAGACACCACGAAAGAGGGGGCAGGTGATCGGAAGCCAGGCTTGACCGGGCCTCTAACACCTGGGTTTTGATCCCGGAAGGCACATTTCCAGCCGGGGGCTCTGGGACAAAGCTGTTGAAAACATCTGCTTCACGGTCACGTTGTGGAGGTTAAAAGGCCCTGTAAAAGGAACACACCTGATGTCCAGTGAGGGCTCAACGATACTGGCTACATAAGCTCCTTGCTTTTGAGAAATTCCTAACTTCTGAGTTTGAGAGATAATCTGATCAAGAGCCTCATGCCTGGGGCGCCTGGCTGGTTCAGTCGGTTAAGCGTCCGATTCTTCATTTGGGCTCAGGTCCCGTTCTCACGGTTCATGGGTTCATGGGCATCAGGCTCTGCACTGGCAGGGCAGGGCCTGCTTGGGATTCTCAGTCTCTCTCCCCAGTTCTGTTTGCCCCTCCCTGGCATGTGAGCACTTTCTCTCTCTCTCTCTCTCTCTCTCTCTCTCTCTCTCTCAAAATAAATTAGAAAACAAGAACCCTGTTCCCTGCGATATCCGTTTATTAGAAGGACTCGGTGACGAAGGAAGATAAAAATTGAAAGCAATGCTGCATTTGAGGAAGCTGGTATGATGGAGTGGGTGGTTTCGAGAGGGTAATCCAGGCAGACTTCCTGGAAGAGGTGAGTTTCAAAAGAGTGGACAGAAGCATGAATTGGTGAAGAGGATGGGGTTTCTTGGAGGGGGGGCATTTGGTGGGTCCCTTGGGTTTTCCCCTGGAGAAGTTGTCCCTAAAGTTTATTTTTAATGTTTACTTATTTTTGAAGGGGGGGAGGGACACTGAGAGAGGCAGACACAGAATCGGAAGCAGGCTCCAGGCTCTGAGCTGTCAGTGAGGCTCCAACCCACCCTCCCGGCTCCTGGCCTCCAGCCTCGGGGCGGTCTCCTCACCTCCCACTCCAGCAGGGATCAGAGGTTCAGTTGAGGCTATTTCCAACTAGATGGCCTGATTTGGTGACAATAAGAAAGCGGCCTGAAAATGGGGGAACATGGGGTGCGTGGTGACTGCCCCAGGCCCAGATTTGTTTGACTGAGCCTGGAAGTGAAAGGTTGCAGGGTCACGATGGGTTTAGAGGCATTTCCCCAGACCGCTGGGGTGTTTCTTTCTCTAGCTGCCTGGCCGGGCTAAATGCAGCCTTGGGGGGATGCGGTCAGCTCCGTGGTGGGGGCCTGCCCAGCCTGGGGAGGCCCGTGACCCCCTCCGGCACTGTTTGTCCCCCAGCACCGGAAAGCCTGCATCACTGTGGGTCCCCGTGTGCGGGGCCCACTTGTCTCCCACTGACTGGTTCGAGAACTGCCGTGAAGGCAGAGACAGACTCCCCACTATGGAGTTGGCTTCATTGCACAGAGGCCGTGCCTCCTCCCCGGGCCTGAATAGACTCCCCTCGCCTCCTCCCCCAGGAGGCCTCCCCTGCCGGGAAGGGGTCCCATGCTGGCTTCAATAATGAGCCGACCGAGGAGCCACAGATTGTAGCTCATCGTGAAGTCCATGCTGGGTACGGGGGACGAGAGAGGGTTGTAGCCAAGATCGACGTGGCTTGGGAGCTCCACCTCTCTGTTGGCGCAATTCTAGAGGCCAGGGCGGAGGGGCAGCTCTGGAAGATTCCATTGGTCCAGCAGTGGGCAGCTGTGACACAATAGGGAAGAGATATTTGGTCTCTGCTTCTGGTTCCTGGCACACAGCTGATGTGATGAAGCAGGCTCCGGGCTCCGAGCCGTCAGCCCAGAGCCCGACGCGGGGCTCGAGCTCCCAAACCGCGAGATCGTGTCCCGAGTTGAAGTCGGATGCTTAACCGGCTGAGCCACCCAGGCGCCCCCAACAGGTGCCCTCCTTAATGCCCGTCACCCATTTAGCCCATCCCCCTACCCACCTCCCCTCCAGCAACTCTCGGCTTTTTCTCTACAGTTGAGAGGGTCTTATGACTCGCCCCCTTCTCTGTTTTTATATTGTTTTATTTTTCCTTCCCCTTCCCTGCGTTCATCTGTTTTGTTTCGTAAACTGCACCCAGGAGTGAAATCATGTGGTATTTGTCTTTCTCTGACTGACTTATTTCGCTCAGCATAATACCCTCCAGCTCCATCCACATCATTGCAAATGGCAAGCTTTCATTCTTTTTGACGGCTGAGTAATATTCCAATGCAATATATACCACATCTTGTTATCCATTCATCAGCCGATGGATACTTGGGCTCTTTCCATACTTTGGCTATTGTCGACAGTGCTGCTATAAACACGGGGGTGCGTGTGCCCTTTCGAATCAGTATCTTTGTATCTTTTGGATAAATACCTAGCAGTGCATTCTGAACTTTTTGAGGAGCCACCCAATTATCGTTCGCACGGGGGTAGGCCATTTTACGTTCCCACCAGCAGCGTTCGGAGCTCCGATTTCCCCACATCCTCAACAACGCTTATTATTTTCTGTTATTATTACCCTCCTGGTGGGTGTGAAATGGGAGCTCACCATGGTTTTGATCTGCATTTCGTACCTGTTGCTTATCTGCGCGGACTCGACTTTCTATGACGGACACATTGGAATGACGTGTAACTGGTTCGGAGTACTCTTGTCAAGGCAGATATGAATAATACCATGTGGCTGACTTGTTGGCTGGTAGAAAGCTAAGCGTCCATTTTGCTCCCGTGGCAGAACCGGATCTTGGAGTGATACCTGGGAGCCGGAAATCACGGATAGTTGTTGGGATGTTCATTTGGTCAACAGACACCGACCGAGCACGTCAGGTGCCTGTGGCATTATGCCGGGCACTGGGGACGCGACAGTGACATTCGGTCCCTGCCCTCCAGGTGTTCAAAGTCTAGTGAAAGAATTAAACTCTGACCTGAGGCTAAGCTACAGAGAAGGGCGATGGGTGTCCCATGCGTTAGGCTTTCCAGGGCTCGGGTGGAGATTTGTGCAATCCTGTCTGTTGACGTCTTGTTCCCTCCTCTGACCCTTCACGTCATAGCTCGTGTAGGGGCACCCGAGTCACAGGTGGAAGATGAGATCAGGTCCGGGGCAGGGCTGGAGATCATTGATCCCACCTTGGGGTGGAAGAGTCTGGATTCCCATGACGAGCGTCCGGGTTGGCAGAAGAACCAACGGTGGATAGAACTGGCTTTGCCCTCACGTTCCCAGGAGATCACGTCCAGTGGGTGGAGCACGGTGGAAGGTTCTAGGTTGCGGGGTGGAGGGATGCTCAGGTGTCGGTGGCAGACAGGTACTGGCCACCTGGGAGACACGTGGGACAAAGTCTGGCCACCAGAAGAGAGCGGTAGCAGACCGAGTTAGGGCGGCAGGGTTTTAGCCGCACTGTCCACAGCTCAGAACCGGGTTCCTCAGCCCCAGCAGAAAGCCAGGGAACAAGACGGGTTGGAGAAAGTTACCACCCAGAGGGCTGTGTGGCTGTGGCAGGTGCACAGCCAATTGCACCCTTACTCGCCGAGAGCGCTAAAGTGAGGCACGCCACACACGGCCGAGCTGGTCGGTACTGGTGTGGGGACTGGCCGGGGTGGAGTTGATAAGGACGTCCGTGCGGACACTCGGGGTGCCATCCTGCTCATTCTTGGTTCCATTACTTTGGTGTTTGAGCTGACTTCTAAGAGTCCACCTTGCATGCAAAGGTGAAGTGCAGTGAACGTGCAAGTTGCTCTCATGATTTTTTAAAATATAGGGGCGCCTGCGGGGGGGGGGAGGGCTCCGTCGGTTGGGCGTCCGACTTCGGCTCAGGTCATGATCTCACAGTTCGTGAGTTCGAGCCCCGCGTCGGGCTCTGTGCTGACAGCCCAGAGCCTGCTTTGGGTTCGCTGGCTCCCTCTCCCTCTCTGCCCCTCCCCTGCTTGTTCTCTCTCTCTCCCTCTGTCAAAAATAAAAGAATAAACATTAAAAAAATTTAATATCTAAATTATGGCTTCTTAGAACAAGGGATCAAATGCTCCTTCCCGCTCCCAACACACACACACACACACACACACACACACACACACACAGTGACATAATAGTCAATGCATTTGAATCAATTTTAAGAGATCTTTAAAAAAATATTTATTTATTTTTGAGAGAGAGATAGAGAGAGAGAGAGAGTGCACATGTGAGTGGGGGAGGGGCAGAGAGAGGGAGACAGAGAATCCCAAGCAGGCTCCACATTCAGTGCAGAGCCAGACAAGGGGATTGAACTCATCAACTGTAAGATCATGACCTGAGCCAAGATAAGGGTGCTTAAGCAAGGTGCCACCCAGGTGCCTCCAACAGATTTTAACACATAGTAGCAATAATCATAATAATACTGATAATAATTGCCAGCTAATGTATTTTAAGAGCTTAGGGCATGTCAAGCACTATGCTCGGGACAAATCCCAAAGGGAATGTTTCCAGTGGCCGGAACAGTTTTCTGGAAATCAAACCACATAGAGAGTTGGGTCAGCCCTGTTCCCTCTAAAAACAGATCGAAGGTTGGCTTTCCAACCTTCTATGCCTTCAAGTTAGTGCGAGGGAGGCGAGAAAACTTTACCTTCTTTTTTCAGGCAAGAAAATGGTGGGGGTGTGTACAGAGTTCATTGCGAATCCCAAGTGGCCCCCCATCATGCTTAAGGGGGCAGATGATCCAACCATCAGTTGTTTTTGGAGATTAGTCTTTCTTGCTGGGGGAAGATCATGAGCCCTATGGGACATTTTATTTTATATATAAATATAAATATATATATCTATTGTATTTATTTTATTTCTTAGGGAAATATTTATTTATTTTATTTCAGAGGGAAAGAGAGAGAATCTCAAGTAGGCTCCTTCACATGGAGCCCAACACAGGGCTCGATCCCACGATCCTGGGATCATGACCTGGGCTGAAATCATGAGACGGACGCTCAAGCCACTGAGCCACCCAGATGCCCCAAAGAAAGGCCCTTAAAGGTCATTTTAGCCTAAGTCAAGAAATGATAACTATTAAGTGATCAAGGCATTTGGGAATGACAAGTGTCAGAACCCTGAAGAAGGAAACAAGAGTCATGTTTTCTAACAGTGGCAGCTTAGGGACCCCGAGGTCTTTTCCAAACAAGGCGGTTGAGCATAAATGATGAGGGATGTGTTGAATTGGCGAACAGTTGGGTGTAGTGGAAAAAATTTCGCCTTTGAAGGTAGAAGGCCAGAATTCAAAGAACATGTAGTTGGGAAAAATCCCTTCATGGTAAGACCCCAGTTAGCTTGATGCCTGCCATGTGTGTGTGTGTGCTGAGTTGAAACCACGGTCTGGGGACGCCTGGGTGGCTCAGTCAGTTAAGTGTCCAACTCCTGATTTCTGGCTCAGGTCATGATCTCATGGTTCGTGAGTCCAAGCCCCTCGTCAGGCTCCAAGTGGACAGGGCTGAACCTGCTTGGGATTCTCTGTCTTTCTCTCTGTCCCTCCCCTTCTTGAGCTCTCTCTCTGTCTCTCTCAAAATAAGAAAGAAAGAAAGAAAGAAGAAAGAAAGAAAGAAAGAAAGAAAGAAAGAAGAAAGAAAGAAGAAAGAAAAAGAAAGAAAGAAAGAAAGAGAGAAAAGGAAAGAAGAAAGAAAGAAAGAAAGAAAGAAAAAAGAAGAAAGAAAGAAAGAAGAAAGAAAGAGAGAAAAGGAAAGAAGAAAGAAAGAAAGAAGAAAGAAAGAAAGAAGAAAGAAGAAAGAAAGAAAGAAAGAAAGAAGAAAGAAGAAAGAAGAAAGAGAGAAAAAGAAAGAAGAAAGAAAGAAAGAAAGACGAAAGAAAGAAAGAAAGAAAGAAAAACTATGCTCTGGAAAACCCTATGTGACCACTGAGTTTGACCTGTGGGCATGGTTCTCCCTCAGAGTCTCTGAGTTTGGTTCATTTGCTGCAACAACATGTCTGAGGCTTCAGATCTCCTAGGATTTCTGATGCTTTATTTACTTATTTTTTAAATGTTTATTTATTTATTTTGAGGGAAAGAGAGAGAGTGTGTGTGCACTCATGAGTGGGGGAAGGGCAGAGAGAGAGGGAGAGAAAGAATCTCAAGCAGGCTCCACGATCAGCACGGAGCCCGACGTGGGGCTCGACCTCACCACCCCAAGGTCATGACCTGAGCCGATATCGTGTCTGATGCTTCACCGACTGAGCCATCCAGGCATCCCAAGACTCCTGACGCTTTAACTGGGGTGTTGCTTCACGGTGAGGTCATCTGGGGCTTCCAGAGCCAGAATGAATGAGTGCAGTCAAGTGGGAAGCTAGGGCACGGTGAAGGTGTGCGTTGGGTAGACCTTGTTGATGGGTCATGAAAGCTAAGCCCAGATACAGGTGGGCCAGGCTTTGAAGGACACATCGAGCTTTAGCAAGCATGGCAAAGAGGTGCTCAGATTCTAGAACAAAGCCCAACGGACGTCTGACAGGGAGGAAGGAAGAGTTTGGGAGCAAGAACGTAGGAATCTGCACCATGGGGTGGGTTGCGTGCAAAGGGCTGATAACCTGCACTTACGGGCGCCTTTGGGTGAATCCTCGAGGCACACGCCTTAGAAGCAAGAGGGAGGAGGGGGACATGGCCATCAGTTTGCTTCTGGAAGCCCCTCCTACCTCTGAATTCCGAAGCCGTGTAAACCTGGCACACAGAAATAGCAACACGACTGGACCTGGCTCCCTGTTAACGTTGACGCTTCATGGCCGCCAAATTCTATAATACATGAGATGTGATATCAAGAAGTTCCGAGCTACTGCCTGGAGGTCCCTGGGCTCAACCTCGTTGGGCTCCTAGCGTCAGCCCTGGGAAAAGATGAGCGGAAGGCTGTAGAAAATCAGCCCCCTTGTTCAGTTTGCTGCTTCCAACGTGTACTTGATTGTACGGGTGCCCTGAGATTTTAAAACGTTAGCTACTTTTAAATCAAGTTGGGCACCTTATAAATCAAAATGATAAATGATTGATAAATAAATTGTCATTGCTACAATTAGATTTTCCATTATACTTGTGTGCTATAATTTAAAATGTAATTTCCCTTGAAGCCCATAAAGGCACGGTAGTAATAGGGTGTCACAACGTATTAGGGGGCATGTTCAGGTGTTGTGGCTGCGATCGTGCCTTGATGAAGTATAGGACTGAGCTGTAGGGTTTAACACGAGAGCGCGTGTTCGGCTGTGGGTTCGGGGGCGGACCGGATCACGTTCAAGGCACCGGGTGTCGCAGCCAGACAAGCAGGACATTTAAGGGGAAAGAGACCCTCCAAATGGAGAGGGAGGGGGGAGAAAACGGATTAGAGAGGGAAGGAACATCGGACGGGGGTTGAATATCTCTGGGCCATTCGGGGCTCGGTCCGGAACCAGCTGCCTCGTTTTCCGAGGCAACTCCCCTGCCTTTCCCAAGAAGAATTGAATGAAATTCATGAAATATTCATGAAATATTCATGAAATATGAATGCCTTTTCCACCACTCAGTTTCCCCAGTGAGCAGTGGGGAGACCGAAACGCTGGTAACCCGCTAAACCCAGATCTCTGGCAGTGAGGTTTAGGGCACCTGTGAGAAATGGTGATTGTGACGCAGCCGCGTCTACACTGGCTTTCGAACATTTGGCGGCAAGGACGAAACAGTGTGTAATCTTCAGACGTGTTCTACAAAGGCAAGGCTCCCTAAACTTCTGAAGGAAAGTGGCCAAACGAAGTCATATTTGAATACCCACGTGGGGACTTCGTCGTGACGTGGGGATGATTTTTTTTCCCTACGCTCGAAAGAGTTGAGGCCTCCCCTTCACCGTGACCACCACATGCTGTCAGGTTGGGGCGTACAGACACACAGACCGATTCTACTTTCCGGTTCCTCAGGCACTTCCTTTGACCCCTTGGACAAAGTCCCCTCCTGGATGACTTCCGGTCCCCGTGGACGACCATCTCCGTCAGGACCCGGTGTTCCCCGATCGTGACCCATCAGAACCCACAGGGTGTCTGTCGTGCCTGAAACAGGATAGACCGTTCAGAAGTGAGAAGAGAGCCCTGGGCTGTCAGAGAAGGGTCAGGTTTCCGCAACCACTTTAAATCCTGACTTTCCCCCTCGCAGCTCATTAGTGCCATATCTCCACGTTGAGAGTCCGTTCCCAGGACTGGAGCAGAATGGATGTCACCAGGCCGGTGTTAAATCAACAGTCCCTGTGCTCACGGAGCCCCTTTGACCCGCGCTTTGGGGAATGACCTGAGATCATTACGGACTCAGCCGTGTGTGGCTGTGAGGGTCTATTTGGTGTCAGAAACCCTTATGCCTATTTATAATTCCTCCTGTAATTCTCTCCGTGTCCCCAAATTGGCCATCAAGTGGTTCAATTGACCTTGAAATGTAGATTGTAAATTGTGACTTGAGAAAACCAGAGATTCCAAAGTGATTTCTTACCCCCCAATCATGCCTTTTTCTTTCCTTTTTTAGTTTTCTACGGATTTTTTTTTTTTTTCCTGCTCAGAAGGATACTTGCCATCTTACTCAGGCAAGGGTTTTTTTTTAGCAAGGGCTCTTGTTTGGGTTGTTCTAGCGATTCATTAAAATTAATGAATCTAGCTTCCTAGACCTTGATTAGAAGCTCACATGGTGTAAGGGAGTTTATCAGAAGTGCTGTGGGGAGCGGGAGAATTTTTCCACCCTCTCTGTCCAGGACGGTAGAAATCTATGGGGAACCTACGGGGACTCTTCACTTAAGATCCGTCGGAAGGTTCGACGGGACGTTTTCCGAATGAATTAAGCTAGGACGGCACATTAGTGAGCACTGGGGGCAGAGCTGACACTGTGTTTAAGGTTTCCAGAAGACCGTGCCCTTGGCCGTGCTCTGCCTTGTCTGCTTTGATTCAGAATTAGCTCTGATGTATTCTGATGCACTCTCTTATCCCCCCCACCCCCAAAGTGGCGCCCATTCTCTCTGCTTTGGTCTTTTTTTTTTTTTAATGTTTATTCTTAAGAGAGAGACAGAAAGAGCTCGACTGAGGAAGGGGCAGAGAGAGAGGGAGACACAGAATCTGAAGGAGGCTCCAGGCTCCGAGCTGCCGGCGCGGAGCTCGACACGGGGCTTGAACTCGAGAACCGTGAGATCACAACCTGAGCCGAAGTCGGACGCCCAACCGACTGAACCACCCAGGAACCCCAATCTGCTTTCGTCTTTAGACTGCTTTCCATATTCCTTAGTCTGTTTCAGCTTCCAGAAGAAGTCTCCAAACCGTATTCCTCTCTTGTCTCCCTTGCACCCAGAGCCTGGAAGATAAATTCTACTCGGTGGAAATGGATATATCTCTCCGGGCATCCTGTCCTTCCTTCTGAATTAATGCAAGGGAGAAAAATCACAAATAGGAACTTGGATGATAATGAATGCAGATTCGTGGACCTGGGAGATCCAGAGACTACCCAGGACTACCCCATCACGTTCCAGAGAAAGCAGCTGATTCGTACAGAGGACACGGGATTTGCCCAAGGCCCTATGAGCAGGTGCCTGGATGGACCCCAGGCCTCTCCATCCAGCTCTTTCCCCGTCTTTTAATGGAATGTAGGAACCCCGAATCCTGTGCCACGGTGACGTGAGCCCCAAAGCACCGAAGTCTGTAAATTCCGGCGCCTTGTAATTCAACACAGATATTGGATAAATCCCCTTAGGGTTGGACCTCATTTTGCCTGAGAGAGGTTGCATGTAAATCTAATCCCGTTTGAAAAAACAGAAGGAAAATTCTCTACTTCAACGAGCCTCATAGTCAGATCTTTCATGAAGCCAGGGCTCTTTCTCTTATGTGAAGAATTGCAGCCGAATTAATCCGTTTTTATTCTCAGGTTCTGGAAAGGAAGGCGGTCCGGCCCTGAAGGGTCCTTAACAATGACCCAGATGGGAGGTGGCAGGTTTAAGAAGCTCAGATACCCTTTCAATAGTGTGTCCTGGGATTGGGGTATTTACTTGGATTCCCTCCCCCTTCCCCACTCCCCTCTTCTTCATTCCCGTCTTTCTCTCTTTTTAAAAAAATTTTTAAACATTTATTTATTTTCAAGAGACAGAGAGAGACAGAGTGCGAGTGGGGGAAGGCCAGACAGAGAGGGAGACACAGAATCTGAAGCAGGCTCCAGGCTCTGAGCTGTCAGCACAGAGCCTGACACGGGGCTTGAACTCACAAACTGTGAGATCATGACCTGAGCTGAAGTCGGACGCTTAAGGGACTGAACCACCCAGCTGCCCCCTGTCTCTCTTCAACAGCACGAAGGTGAAGGTGTTAATGAAGCCTTGATTATTTCCTGCCTGTCATTTGAAGACTATGCTACCGCTGTATGTTAACGAACTTGAATTTAAATTAAAATAAATAAATAAGTAAATAAATTAAAATAGCCCCCAGTTTTTGGTTCAGCTGAGGGAAGAGGAAGGGTGACATTTCCAGGCAGCCCGTAACTGGGCAAAGTGCCAGGTTCCCCGGGGAGCCTTTGGTAAATATTCATTAGTGCTGCCGCCGATCCCGAAAACTCACACCCACCTCCAGAAAACTCCAGAACCGGCCTCTATTAAGCGTCTGTTAAGCCCAGTGCGCCGCTGAGAACTTTAGAATGAGAAGCGCCTGAGGCCCCTTTGCGGGCCCCGTGGTTCCGTCCCCTTCGCTGGGGCCAGCCCAGACTCCAGAATGACATCTGTCTGCCTTCCCCAAAGCCAGAGGCCAGGCCGAGGGCCCTGGAAAAACTCAGGCCGCGTGTGCGTGGTGCGGAGAGGCGCTCCCCCGAGGGGACGCAGGAGTGAGAGTGTAAACCCCAAAGCTCCCCGTGAAACTCTTAGTGGTTCCCTCAATTCCTGCGGGGCCCCAGACTTCCAGCGGCTTCGGAGAAACTTGGGTCCTTGAAAGTGTGCCTGCTTCTCTCCCGTCTTCTCCTCCAGCTGGGGACCGGGCTGCCTTCCCGCTCCTTTAAAGCACAGGCCTGCCGCGGCTGGGGGCTGGGATTTCTCGTTTCCAAAGAGGGTTCGGGGTGCAAACCCGCTGGATCGCGGCCCCGGGGTAATCACTCTGTCGCTTGAGAATTCAATTGTTTCTCTTATTCATTCGCAGCTTATTCATTAAAGGACAAAGAAGGTCCTTTGATCTCTTGGAGGGCCTAGGGACTCAATTGCTTTTCCTAAAAGCAGAACCTTTCGGTGACTTGACCCGCATTTTTAAGTGACTTGGAGCCCAGGGAGCTTGGCCCTGGGCTGGTAATGCATATGCAAATGGCCGAGGGCTCTGACCTTCTGGCCCCCAGCCTGTTGGTTTATTTAGTCTTTGCTCATCTGTTCTGCTTTGCCGCTGAGCTCCACTAAGGCTGGTTATACAGCGGGAAGCACGGTGCAAACCTCCTAGAACATCCCATAGGAGTATTTTTTTCTGGGATTGCTTAACAGAGCTTCTTAAATCCCTTTGTCCAGCTCCTAAGGGCTGGCCTTTTTTTTTTCCCCTGCACAATCCTTTTTTTTTCTTTTAATTTTTTACAAAATGTTTATTTATTTTTGAGACAGACAGAGAGAGACAGAGCATGAACGGGGGAGGGTCAGAGAGAGAGGGAGACGCAGAATCGGAAGCAGGTTCCAGGCTCCGAGCTGTCAGCACAGAGCCCCACGCGGGGCTTGAACTCACGGACCGCGAGATCATGACCCGAGCCGAAGTCGGTTGCCTAACCGACTGAGCCACCCGGGCTCTCCAACAGTCCTTTTTTTTTTTTTTTTAATATACATTAAATACAATTTATCGTCAAATTGGTTTCCATACAACACCCAGTGCTCTTCCAACAGGTGCCTAAGGGCTGATTTTCAAAGGTACGGGCGAATCTGGATGTCTGCCTTTCTCAGAACCAGGCCCTGAGGGCAGGAATCTCGAGGCTGGGAGGGGTGCACCCGAACTGTCAGGCTGTGCAGGGCTGCAGTGGGAGGGAGGGCGCCAGGGTGAGCATCGGGGATCAAGTTTAGAAGCCACACTTAGATCCTAGAGAGCACAGGGAAGAAGTTCTGAGCAGGACTCCTCGGTGGACAGACTTGGGCACTGGGATTTTCGAGACAGGAGCCCGGGGCAGGGGGGAGACCCGGATGCCTGGCCGGACCCCCCCGGCAAGCTGTCACAAGTGCACAAGTCTGCACCAGGTTGGGGATCCCCTGAGTTTCCCAAGACCCCCAGCAGGACTGGCTCTCCAACCTGAATCACCCGGAGGGGCAGGCAATTGAGTTTTGAGCTTGCTTCTGCCACTGAGTATATGACTGACAGATGGGGAGGGAAGGGAAGGAGAAGGACGCGATTATTATTAAGTATATGCTATGCTCCAGGCACTGATTTTAAAGGCCGGTCCTCTTCCACTCTTGGCAAAAACCCTGAAGCCCCTATGTTAACCTCCCTACTGAAGAAATAAGGAAACCGAGGCTCAGAGCAGAAGAAAGACATAAGACTGTAGATCGTCAGCGAATGTAGTGTGGGAATGTTCTTTGTTTACCTGAAGATTTTTTTTTTAAGTTTATTTATTTTTGCGAGAGAAAGAGAGAGAGAATGAGCAGGGGAGCAGGGAGAAAGGGAGAGAGAGACAGA
Source organism: Panthera uncia (assembly GCF_023721935.1). Classification (NCBI taxonomy): domain Eukaryota; kingdom Metazoa; phylum Chordata; class Mammalia; order Carnivora; family Felidae; genus Panthera; species Panthera uncia. The sequence goes on along the minus strand of NW_026059657.1, from coordinate 29,124 downwards.
ATCCCAAGCAGGCTCTGCACTGTCAGCACAGAGCCCGATGTGGGCCTTGAACCCACGAACCTGTGAGATCATGACCTGAGCCGAAATCAAGCGCCGGACGCTTAACCGACTGAGCTTCCCAGGCGCCCTGGAATGTTCTTTTAAAATGGTGTTCTTTCACCAAACAATCACAACAACGAACAATGATCACGTGAAGAATAAAAAAAAAAAAAAATAGAATCACAATGTCAAAGCCATTTCCCCCCCCCCCCCCCTCCGGGTAATGCCGATTACCAACATTTATTGGGCACATTCAGTATCCCAGGCACTGTCCCAACTACTTTTAGCTGCTTTATTTAATTTGCTTCTAATGCAACCGAAAAAGACAAGGTTTTTGTTTTTCGTTTCTCCCCCTGTCTCCCGCTCTTCACCACAGATGGAAAATCTGGAGATTAGAGACATGAAATATCTTGCCCAGGGCCACAGCCGGCAAGGGATGGAACGAGAATTTGAACCCAAACAACACAACTCAAGAGCTCAGACTCCTAAACGCCATGCAGTTTATTGTGTGTCTACTGGGGAGAACACGAAGATTAATACACGCTTCCTTCCGTCCAGAGCTTACAACCCGTCAAAGGGAAGGGTATGCAACGTGTTACAACTGTATCTTTTCCCATATTCCCTGTTTTCCAATCCCGCTTATTTACAAAGCCATATTTTCCCTGGAGACTCAGATGGGTCTTTATCATATACTGAATTCCCATACGTAGCTCGACTTCTAGGCTTTTTGTTCCGGTTCACTGATCCATCTGTGCATTCATTTGCAAGGACCCCACTGTTTTAATCATACAAGCTCTACATTATGTTTTCCTACGTACATGGTAGAGTTGGTCCTTTGGGCTGAAATTAATTGAGGTGTGATTAGGGAAGGTACCTCCAAGGAGGGTGTTATTTTAAGTTGGATTCTGAAGAGCGAGACGGAGTCAGCCGTTTGGAGAAGATTCTCTGCAAGGAGGAGACGCTAGAGCAAAGACAGGAAGAAGAGGAAAAGCCTGGGAAGGATCTTGGAGTTGAAGTCATGCTCAGTGATCACAGGGACTCCGGAGACTGGGCGCTCGAGAGTTTGGATTTTATTTCAAATGCAGTTAAAAAGCCACTGGATGGCTGTTTTAAACAAAGGGAGCTGGGATAGGGGAGGAGGCAGGAAGTGACACAGTCTGGCTTGCGTTTTGCAAAGCTCCCTTGGGCCGAAGACTGGAGAGTGGCAGTGCTGGAGTAGATCCGGGGACACAGGACACATGGACGGTTCTGACAACAGCTCCTCGGTCCTGGTTGAGCATCAGGGAAGACCAAGGAAGAACCGGTTGGAAGATGAGATCCAGGAGTTCTGTCGGTCACATGAACTCTGCGACTACCCCTGCAAGTGAAAGTAGCAACCGCCAGCCTCGGTTTACCTAGGGAGACTTTAATAGTTTAATACCTATATTGCTATAGCTCAAGATCGCCTACACAGAGGGATTATCTCATTCATGAACCGTCATTCAGTGTATTTGGATGGAGTGTATATATATATATATTTTTTTTTTGCCTGCAAATATTTATCTAAAACCTCCTTCTTTCCTTTGTTTAAAAAAAAATTTTAATGTTTTATTTATTTTTGACAGTGAGAGAGATAGAGCATGAGTAGGGGAGGGGCAGAGAGACAGCCACAGAATCCGAAGCAGGCTCCAGGCTCCGAGCTGTCGGCACAGAGCCCGACGCAGGGCTCGAACTCACGAACCGTGAGATCATGACCTAAGCTGAAGTCGGTCGCTCAACCGACTGAGCCACCCAGGCGCCCCTAAAACCTCCTTTTCAAGAGAAGATGCCTTCCTAAACGTCTGGCCCTCTGCTGATCCCTGAAAGCGGGAGTCAGGAGGAAGACAGCAAAGAAATGTGAATATGTATCCCCGTCCTTAGGAACTTATATTCTATTTAAGAACTTGAAACGACACGAAAAAGCGCGGTCACGTTGTATTTTTCTGCGTGACTTGATCTTCCAAGGAAGAAAAACGGGTCATAAGTTCTAGAAATAGAGGAACATGTGTTTCCCTGACTCTTCTTGGGTTGGCGTAGGGAAGGCCACACATGACTATCCCAGGGCACCGATAGAGCCAAGGGCCCCCAAGGACCTCGGAAGTGGCTTCCTGTCCCCGGTCCGTGAGCTCCCCTGAGCCAGTGGGTCGAGGCAAAAGGCGTTCGATCCGGCCGTGGCGGTAATGGTGGGAGTGGAGATTGGAATGAGTCACATGAGGGTCTGCCAACACGCAGACTAATGCGGAGTCTCCAGACCGAACGCTGGTGAGTCACCGGCTTCTCAAGTTGACTCCGTGTCCCTGTCATCCTTTGTGATTTCAATTCACTCTCACGGTTTTGAACACCCGCCACACAAATGCTTCCCAAATGTGGATAGCATCCCGCTTATGTCTGAACTTGGAGCCCACTGAAGGCAGAGCTTGCTCTGCACGGAACCTATTCCTGTGAAAGTCACGCGGGCCTCTCCGGAGTGCGTCCTATCCACGACGAAATTAACCATCTCCTTCCAAGTGAACAGACAGACGGTCTGCTCCGAAGCTCCCAGATTCCCTTTCTGGAGTCACCAGTTAGCTTCCCCATCACCAGAGCCTGGTGGGGCCCGCCTCCTCCTTCCCCACAGCCCGTTAATCACCAGAATTAATTCCTTGGGTTTCTGGATTCTGTGGCTGACTCTGCGTTTCCAGGCACTGCTCTAACGGCGGCCTTGACTGCTTACAGTTGATCAAGCGTCGCGCCGACTAGCTGGTTTCCCGATGTTAGTCTCATTGCCTCTAAATCCATCCTTCCCACTGCAGCCAGAGTCAACCAGTCTCGATGTCAACTTTGACCGTGCTTCCCTCCCCTCCCTCGGTGCCTTCTGTGCTTGTCCGTTTTGCTCAGGATCGCCCCCAGGCTTCTCAGATCGCCTTTCGAGAGCTCACGTACGTACGGGCTCCTGCTTAACGACCCCCGTTCACCTTTGGTCCCTCCCAAGTAATACCACGTGGTTGGCGGACTGTCCTGGACAGATGGTGAATTGTTGCAAAGCTACCCTTACCCTGCAGGAGTGAAGTGAATGGCGGGGGGCTTATGCTGCCACCTGCTTCCCCCCTTGCCTCTGTGTTCTTCCTTGTCCTTTGAGACCAGACGGGGCCGGCAGGGAACACCCCCGGGGAGTCTGCCTCGGGCTACCGGTCTCACCTTGCCATCCTCGCACGGTGGCCGTTTGCTAAGCCGTGGGCCGAAATCTGCCTTTCGTGTGCCTCACAGGCTCCCGAAGACCTGCGCTGTTCAACGGGATTGCACACCCCGCAGGTCACTTTAGACGGTCTGGTAGCCACATTTTACAAGTCAAAAGGAAGGGGTAGAATTCACGTTAGGCGATCTGTCCCATGTAACCCGGTAACGCCCCTCAGTATCATTCCAGCCTGGACCGCTGTCCGCACATTTCGCCGGGCTTCGCGAGCCAGATAACTGCCACACTGTCGGCCCGCTCCGCTCCAGCCGGTAAATTCGCAAGGGCTCGGAGGCACGCCGGTCATCTCGGGGCCCCAGATTCTAGGGACGATGTTTCTCAAATTGTGCCTCCGCGGTTCCTTGCTTCGGAATCACCTGGCTCTCAGTCCACTTCCCGCTTGATTAAACACTCCGATGCTTTGTCACCGCCCACATCCCTGAATCTAACTGGGGATCTGCATTTTACTTATTTTTAAAAAAGATTTTCAGGTTATTTATTTTTGAGAGAGAGAGAGAGAGAGAGAGAGAGCGCACAAGCGAGGGAGGGGCAGAGAGAGAGGGAGCCACAGCATCCGAAGCGTGCTCCAGGCTCCGGGCTGTCAGCACAGAGCCCGAGGCGGGGCTCGAACCCACGAACCGTGAGACCGGGACCTGAGCTGGGGTCAGACGCTTACTCGCCTGAGCCACCCAGGCGCCCCTGGGGATCTGCCCTTCAAAGGAGTGACTCAAGAGAGTCTTCTGTAGGATCCCTGAGAGCAGAGACTGAGAACCACAGGTCATTGGAGGCATTTGTTTACGGGTGGGAGGCCTCGTGTGGGTCTTTCCTAGTTGTTGGACTTCGAGGGTCAGGCGTGAAGCGACGTGTCCAGTTCCCATAAGTGGGGGCGGTAATATTTCCCCAGCTTATCCCAAGAGATGGTTATGAGGATGACCTGAGACAGAAGGGTACGGAAGCTCTTGGTGCAGAAGAAAGGGTTCCGGAGAAGTGAGTTTTTACGAGACCACCAAGCTCCCGGTGGCCAGCGACAAATATTCAAGTAGCCACAGGGCCCTTGCTGTTCGCTCACCTTGTGCGTGAGCCCTGTAGAAAGATTAAAGGGCGGAGAAGGATGGGGAGCGGGTGGCGTTTTGTGGCCCAGCTCTCCTTAAAGGGTCTTTCCAGAAGTCTCTGGGGGAGCCCATCTCTTAACCCTTTGCCCTCCATCGACCCCCCCGAGGGCTGCCCTCAGCCAGCGGTGGCTGCGTCGGGTCCTTGGAGGATCTGGTTCTACCAGGCGCCCGCTGGCCCCGAATGGCCTCCTCTGGGCCCAGAGGCTTTGCCACGTGCGACGGTGGTCCTCGCCTGGGTGACAAGCTCAGTGCCGAGTCGCGCCGAGCGGGGCTGGCAGGCGGCCAGCTCCTGGTTCCCCCTGTTTTGTGTTCCTCCCTCATAACTGTTTATTGTGACAGGTAAACACTTGTTTTGAAAGCTTGCAGGCATACTATTAAAACACAAGTGTGCTTGACCCAGTCAAGCTGGGCTGTAAAACGTTTATCTTTTTGAATGACAAACGCTGGCGTGTCTTCTCTCTCTCTCCTTTCTCTTCTCCTTTTCCCTCCTTCCCTTCTCTGCCGGACCTATTCCCTTCTTCTCCGTCCATGACTTTCCTCCCACCGAAGCCGGGTGGCCACCGGCTGCACATTTGTCCCGTGGGGAGGGGGTGGAAGAGGAAAGGACAGAGGGGCAGGGGATACCATTCAGTTACTTGTGACTCCAGGGATCTGGGGCCTGGGTAAGTGTAACTGACAATTGGCCCTTTAGCTTGTCAAAAAGGTTTGTAAGCACTCGCGGAAAATCGAAGGAGATGACAAACGTGGATTTAACTAAAATCGCGTTCTTGATTTTTTTATGTTATGTTATTTTATTACTTGAGAGAGAGAGCGAACGCAAGTGGGGCAGAGGGGCGGAGGGAGCGAGAGAATCCCAAGCAGGCTCCACGCTCAGCACGGGGCCCAACGCGGGGCTCGATCCCACGACCCTGGGATCAAGACATGAGCCAGGAGGATGCGGAGAGCAGGGAACCCTCTTGCCCTGTCGGTGGGAATGCAAACTGGTGCGGCCCCTCTGGAAAACAGTGTGGAGGTTCCTCAAAAAAGTAAAAATAGATCTACCCCATGACCCAACAATAGCACTGCTAGGAATTGACCCAAGGGATACGGGAGTGCTGATGCATAGGGGCACTTGTACCCCAATGTCCATAGCAGCACTTTCAACGATAGCCAAATGATGGAAAGAACCGGAATGTCCATCCACCGATGAATGGATAAAGAAATTGTGGTTTATGTACACAATGGAATACTACGTGGCAACGAGAAAGAATGAACTCTGGCTTTTTATAGCAACGTGGATGGAACTGGAGAGTGTTACGCTAAGTGAAATAAGTCCTACAGAGAAGATAGATACCATATGTTTTCCCTCTTCTGTGGATCCTGAGAAAATTAACAGAAGACCATGCGGGAAGGGAAAGAAAAAAAAAAAAAAAAGGTAGAGAGGGAGGGAGCCAAACCATAAGAGACTCTTAAAAACTGAGAATAAACTGAGGGTTGCTGGCGGGTGGGAGGGAAGGGAGGGTGGGTGATGGGCATTGAGGAGGGCACCTGTTGGGATGAGCACTGGGTGTTTCATGAAAACCAATTTGACAATAAATTTCATATTAATAAAAAAAAAAGACATGAGCCGGAATCAAGTCAGACGTTCATTGACTGAGCCACCCAGGTGCCCCTAACATCGAGTTTTGCTTTGTTTTTTTAAACTTACTACTCTGAAATAATCATAGATTCGCAAGAGGCTGCAAAGAATTGTACAGGAAGGTTCTTTGCGTCCTTCACCCAGGTTTCCCCAATGGCGGTATCTTGTAGGACGACAGGCCAGCATCACAACTGGGAAAGTGACACGAAACAATCCACAGGCTTTCCTCAGATTTTACCTGTTTTACATGCACTCGAGTGTGTGTGTGTGTGTGTGTGTGTGTGTGTGTGTAAGGTCAAGGGGTTCGTAGAGCAACTCATCTTGGAACGGGAGACGATGTAACAGAATCCCCTTTTGTCCACAGATGGGACTTTGAAGGAGGGACCTTCGATGGGTCTTTCTTACTGAATATGTTCCTTCCCCCTGCCCCCCCCCCCAGCACACCCCACTTTGCAGTTGGCTGTAAGCTGTATGGCGGGGCGTCCCATTCTTGGGACCCCTTCTGTGGCTTACTTTCTGCTTTCACAGGTGGTTTGCGAAACCAAGTAACCTGTGCAAACATGTGAGTAGAAGCTAATGGTTTGAGGTGTTCTGCTTTTCAGATAATCGTTCCTAGGAACCGTCCTGCCCTGTCCTGAAGGAGTGATGTGAATGGCAGGGACTTCAAGCAACATGGAAGGCCACTGGGGACGTATTTGAAGGAGGCAAGTCTTAACGAGACTCAGTCTCGCTCATATAGAACCAATTGGCCCATTGTCTAACAGCCATCATCGGTTTTAGCTTGAATTTCTGCAGATTGATTTAATCTTACTTCTGCACGACAGCTCTTGAAATCCGAGCAGACAGCTCCAAAGCCCCATTCACATCTCTGTGTCTCCAGATTAAATATTTCCTCACCAGTGCTTCATGGTGAGAAATCTTGTCGTCCCCCTTGGTTTCAGCTTCTGTTAATTGATGTCCCTCTCAAACCCTGCTGCCCTCCATGGAGGATAAGGATTCTGTGGGCGTAAACAGGTTTAGGATGTAAACCGGCCCTGGCCTTTCCTGCTCTGGATGGGCTTTGTTCTAGGCAAGCCCTGCTGGGAGCTGCCTCGTGCAGTGACCCGTGCGTGGCTTCCACGGCTGAAGTCCACGTGTATACCGTGTTACATTTGACTCTCAAAGATGCCACCCCACGCTCCAGTCTTTTGAAATAATTTTCCGTCGTATTTCGTGAAATTGCATTATGGGAGTTCGTTGTGGTAACAGTTTCAGAAGTCGTAAGCAAACAATGATTTCATAGGACAAAAGTAGACCGCTATTTCCCGTACGTAGTGGAGCGGTATGTCGTTATGTGTATGTAGCCGCCAGCGGAGTCCATTCTAACTTACAACAGCACAAGGGTATCATCTCCCAGTTCTAGGGTCTAGAAGTCTGCCACGAAGATGTTAGCAGGGCCATGCTCCCTCTGAAGGGTTTAGGGGAGAGTCTGTTCCTTATCTTCAAACTTTTAGCTTCTGGTGTTGCCTTGGTGGTCCTGGGCTTGTAGACGCATGGCCCCCATTTTTGACTCCTTGGTCACATGGACGTCTCCCTCCGTCCTTGTCTGTCTCTGAATCTCTTCTCCTCTTTTCCTGGAAAAGGATATGTCCTCCTAACCCCTCTGATCTCAGGATGTGATCTTATTTGGAAACTGGGACATTGCGGACGCGATTAGCTAAGGTGGAGTCTCACTGGAGAAGGATGGGTCAGTCGTTACAGGTGTCCTTATTTGTAAGGGCAAAGAGCTCCTAATTTGGTGAAAACAAATGTAAACAGCTTGCTGAAAAATCAGGACACTTTCTAAAAACTCAGGTTCAACTAAAATGAAATTTTTCAAAATTCTCTTCCAATAATTACAGATTGATTCATAGGAAGTTGCCAAACATAGTACAGAGGGATCCTCTGTGCCCTTCACCCATTTCCCCAAGGCGGTGACGTCTTGCATGACCCGCAGCATCACAGCTAGGAGATTGACATTAGAGCAATCCACAGGCCTTATGCATACTTCACTCAGTGTCATGCACTCATTTGCATGGGTGTGTGTCCGGTCAAGGGCTTTGAACGCTTGAGCTCAGGCTTCGCGTGGGCACCTGTTAGATGGGACCTCTGCCCGCCCTGCTAACATAAAAGAGTGGAATGAAGAAGGTTGGGGCAAAGTGGAGTGTTGAGGCTCTCGTGGAGGTGAATGAAACCTTTGTGGTAGAGATGCTCTCAGAGCAATTAAACTGGAATATCAAGTCAAGCTCAATGGCCACTCCAGGGAGACCAAAAAAAAAAAAAAAAAAGGAAGGAATCGTTCTTTCCAGTATCGCGTGGCGAAGTCTTAGGTATTAGTCCTTCTATGAGAGAGAGGAGTAGGAAATAGGCCAGGAGTGGCTGCTGGTATAGGACCTGCTCTCAAGAATGGAGAGAAATGAACACGGGATGTACTCAGAGTGGATGAAGGAGGCTCCGGTCAGGGTCCAATATGGCGCCTTCAGAGTTTCTGGCACTTTGTGACATGACTGGATGCTGAGGGAGACCCACAGTGGAATCACTTGAATAAGGAATTTCTACAATGGTCCAAACTGACTTCAAACTTGATTATCTTCTAAGAAACATGACTGCCTTAGAGGCTGCAAGTTGAAAGAACTTCAAGAAAAGGTTTAGTAGAACTGATGAATAATCGATCTACTGTGTGTGATGAAGGGGAAATTGGGGATGTTCACAGGGCTACCTTTGAGGCTGACGTCAAGAACGTCCACACCCTCCCACAGCGCATCTCTGGGGGGGCCCCGTCAAACAGGGAGCCCTAGATGGGAGGCCCACTGTGCTGATTATGGAAAACTGGAGAGAACTTAGGATGCTCTTAAGTTTTAGCCTTTCAAATGTAGTCAGAGTGGAGAACTATAAAATAATCTGTTGATCTATGGATTTAAAACCGCTTTCTCCACAAAGGAAATCTTCAAAGGAACCCCCCCCCTTTTGTTTGTTGGGTGGTGGGACACATTTTCTTAGTAATCTCTCCAGGCTGGGTGGGAGACCAAGAAGGGGGAGATCCAGGCTCTGGGAGGAGGAATGGGGCCTGGGTCTTGGTAGCCCTGAGATGCTGGGGGCTGCTTTGTAAGGCATCTGAGGACTTCAAGGCGGTAAATGCTCCTTGAACATTAGATCAAGACTGAGTGGGTTTGGTAGGTTATGAATCTCGTTTATAGACCCGATAATGGTAATTGGTGGGGTCTTAATTCTTGGGGAACCATAAGTCTCTCCCCCCGCCCCCGCAACATACATGAAAATAAATAAAATAAAGAGGAACAACAAAGTATTTCCCAGTTTTTCCTCTTTCCCCAAACACCTTCCATGTTTACTCTGTTCTCTACCAAGAGCAGAACCACAGAAGATGGGCGTCCTCAAGGTCTGGCTCAGACCCAACGCCGTGAAGATGTGCTGACAGCACATGTGGGACGGGCTCACTTTTTAGGAGCATGTAAGTGGGAGGGTGTGGCTTAGGGATGGATTAAAAAGAAGCAAGGGCTGGGAAGATTAGAAAGGAAGGAGGCGTGAGGAGGAATGGAGGGAGCCCGTGGAGATACCGGCTGCCATATTAAGTCCTCTTCAGGGGGACCGTCTACAGGCTTGAGGGGGGGACCCCACAACTCTTGGACAATGCAAGCTAGATGAGGGTGAACCACACCTTTATGTCATTGCCTCCACTGCTAATCCTATACTTTGGGTTTTCTCTTCAGAGAGCCAGCATGGAGCCAGAACAAGCACGGGGATGAGAGAAATGTCACTGAATTTTCTCGAGTTAAACTTCCCTTCTCTCGCAAGCCACCCCATCCCGCCACATGGCAGGGTGAGAGCCCTCCCCAGATCAGCTTTCCGGATGCCAGTCAGGGGACGACCTTGCCAACAGACCTCTCTAAGGAAAGCGATCTCGGGACCGGCGTAGCTTCTCCATCTCTGTGGCATTTTGTGCCAGGTCTGTGCCTGGACACCCAGGAAACCCAGCCTTCCCCGCGGGGGCTCTGAGCCGAAGGAAAACCCCGAGACTCCCTTAGACACATGGGCGAGATGTGTCAGGCAGGCTTTTGTCTGCTAGAGTCTTACTGCTTTTCCGAGCTGCTGCCGGGAGGGGAGGAGGCAGCCCAGGACCCTCTGGTCTCTGATTCTCCAAATGAACCCGCTGATTTGGTTGTTTCTGCTCTTCTTCCCCTTCTGGAAGGAGGGAGGCAGGTTGTAGATGGGAACACCACCAACATCTGAGGTGCCTCCTGTGTCTCAACTATGTTCTTTTTTCTCAGTTGAGAGATTTCTTCTTCTTTTATTCTTATTTATTTTGTGGGGAAGGGAGAGGGGAAGAGAGAGAGAGCGCGCAGGGGAGAGGGGCAGAAGGAGAGGGAGAGAGACCCTCAAGCAACCTCCATGCTCAGCACGGAGCCTGATGCGGGGCTCGATCCCACAACCCTGGGATCATGACCTGAACCGAAATCGAGAGTCAGGCACTCAACCCACTGAGCCACCCGGGCGCCCTGGACTGAATCGTTAATCTCACAAGTCACGAACAAATCCTCTTAAGTGGCGGAGATACCCTAGGAAGTTCCGGAAGCACGGGCTTTTGGAGCTCTTGCCCAGGTTTTAGATGAAATTTTGATTTTGCATCAAATGATATTTTCCCCAGGGCTTGAGCTCAGCGTGTCCATTTTTAAAGGAGCCTTGCAGCAAGGGCGAGTTGAATAATAGTCGCCGAGAAACTGAACAGTTGTGATTAATTCCAGTTGCTTTGCTCAGGTGCAGCATATTCATCACCTGCAACAGGCGTTAGTGTATCTCTTAGAAATATTTCAGCAAGGATGAAACGGTCGCCTCTTTCCTTGGGTGGGGCCAAGATGCTGTCGGCGATTCAGAAGTGATAAGAAGCAATCAAGCCTTCAGAATCCAGTTTAGATAGAGTCAAGCCATAAGAGCCTATCTGAAGTATCTGGAACTTTCAGATTTGATACACGTGAGAGCTAGCGTTTATGAACCAGTCATTCGGGTCAGATACCGTGCGGAGCAGCAGAGGAGAAGACTGATGCTCGAGATGTGGAGTGTCAGCCCAAGGTCACATGGCAAGGGTCCTTCCCCGGAGGCTGTGCGCCGGACGTGACCGTAATCTACCTTCCCACGCCATCCCATTCCGTGTAACAGGGGTTGGGTTCTAGGACAACCACAAGAGCTGCTAAGCGAACGTGGGACTAGTGACGTGAGTGGCTCTGGGGCCATTGCTGACTGCTGATCGCCACGGTGTTGAGACTTGGGAGCCAAATCAAGGCCACAACAGGTCCAGGGGGAGTTTGGGGGCAGCCCTCGGTTGTGTCTCATTCCGGCCATCTCCCTTTCCGCCGTGGGGTTTAATTCTGCCTGTTTGACGGCTGCCCTTGTCTGAGGGTGAGAACCTCAGCTTATCTACATGATCAAGGGCTCAGGATGCTCCCACCCCTGTCCTCCTTTCTGCCCATGACAGGCCCTGGCTTGTCTCTGTGATCGGGTTATTGGGCTTGCTCCAAGCTGTTCATAGGCCCACAGGATTTATGTGCATATGTATGTACGCACACGTGTATGTGTGTGTGTTATCAGATGCAGAAACACCACCCTAGCGATGGGAACAAAGAGCACCACAGAGAGAGTAGTCTTTGGAAAAGACATATATGGGGAGCTGGGTGGCTCAGTCGGTTAAGCCTCCAACCTCAGCTCAGGTCATGATCTCACGGCTCGCGAGTTCGAGCCCCACATCGGGCTCTGTGCTGACAGCTCAGAGCCTGGAGCTGCTTCAGACTCTGTGCCTCCCTCTCTCTCTGCCCCTCTCCCACTCTCTGTCAGAGGAGAGGGACACAGGGAGGGAGACAGAGAATCTCAAGCAGGTTCCACACTCAGCATGGACCCTGACGTGAGCCTTGATCCCATGAATCTGGGATCATGACCTGAGATGAAATCAAGAGTCAGACACTCAACCAACTGTACCACCCAGGCGCCCCTTAAAAAATATTTTTAATTGAAGCATAATTAATGTACAATGTTATATTAGTGTCGGGTATACAACATATTGACTCAATTCCATGCATTAAGGAAAGAACAGTCTTCGTGGCAATTTGTGACATTGAAACACTGGTCCTCAGTGGCCCCAGTTATGTTCCGATCCTTTCCGCACTGTTGGCAGACCTCTCGCCCCATTTTAGATTCCATGACGATCTAATACAACGAGTTTGAGCGTTGTAGCATGAATTTCACTCCCAACGGATACACGTAATTTCCAATGTGATGGTTGCAGGTCTGTTTTTCTCTTTCATTCGAGAAAGCAAGTAGGATGGCTAAAAAAAAAAAAAAATCACGAGTTTTAACGTTATTGTAAATAACAAATTACCTGCGGCCGAACCCACAGTTCATCAGGACACATCAGCATGTTAGGCAGTCACCAAGGAGACCTGCCGGTTTAGAGTGCAAACCATAAGGGACCTGAGATCTCAAGATCCAGTTCCAAGGTCCTGCTGTTGACCTGACATGAGTCGCTGGCCCTGGGGTTCCTCCTCCATCAAATGAGATGGCTGGACCGTCGAGCAGAAGTTAGCTAAAGGAGTCTGGGACTCTGGTAAGGACCAGAATGACAGGACATCATCCATATCCGTGGGTGCGCTGTATTTTCTGCTTGCTCTAGAGGTTATGTCTCACTGTAGAGGAATTTGTTTGTTCTCCATGGTGCTAGAGCTTCAGCCCAGCATCAAGACATTTAAGTCAGCAGGTTGCCTGATAGGCGTTGGCCCAGGCGTGATGGTCAGGCTGTAGGTGAATTCCTTCCCCTCTTTTGGGGATCGGTCCTACCCAAGACGTTCAGAGCCTGCCAAAGGGATGGGTAGACCATGATCGTTAATAATTGCTGGCACCTTGAAGCAAAAGCAGATTTGCTCTCCCTTCCCCAACCGATGGGGCAATGCCATGGCCAAAGCTACAAGGCCATAGCAAAAGCACATTATGCCTCAGCCATTCTGCCAACATGCTGGGCTAATTGCCTGTGCAGACCTCTGTCTGATGCAGAGCGAGAAAGAGAAAACAACGATTTGGACTTTCAGTAATCTCTGGGGAGGTGATGCCTTCAGCCACTTAAAGGAAAGAAAAAAAATTCTGGAAATTTAAGTCTCTTTTCGAATTCTTCCCAGGCTCGCTCCATCTATCATCCAAGCTGAAACTGCTCTCATGATATATTGTACGTGGAGATTACACTACATCATTGGAGTTCTGACATTGCCACGGGTTGTAGTGGGTTATAATGCAACGTAACAAATTACAATAGCGGACATTGACAAATTCAGTTTTGGGGGAGTTTAAATTAATTTTGAGCTGCTTCAAGTTGGTTTCGAAAGTAATTTTTAAATAAATCAGAGGTGGACGGGGGAAAGAGAGCTCCAAAGACTAACATGTGGTCGGGAAGTTCGGGGCCAAATCTGGTTTTAGTCTTGGAGAAGAGTGGGTTCCTCAGTTGGACCCAGACACCCTGCCTTCTATTCCGAGAACAGAGCCAACAGAGAGAAGGGGCTGACCTTACAGGCAAAGGGGAGAACACCAAATGACTGAGTGCTCTCTAGGATCCGGCGGGCAGCGCTCCTTACCTTGCTTCCCAGAGGCAAAATTGGGTTTCTTGCAATGCAGGAAACACAATTATATTGCAGGATATCTGAAATAGTACAGAATGCTCAGAATAGGTTGCCTTTGGAATACATTACGGATCACAGAGAGGGGGTGTAACTGAGTAGGAAGCACACAGAATTAGGAATCGGGAAACCAGTATTCGATTTCCATGCGTCACACAGACTCATGCGGGAAGCTGGGTCTCTATGGGTCTCAAATTCTCCATCTGCTAAAGAGGGGAATAAGTAATGTGTCCCATGTGCTTCCCAGGACTCCCAGAAAGATGCGGGAAACCCTTTGCCCTTTGGAAACTATAAAGAGAACAAGACATTGATATTGTTTTTGATGTTGTTACCATTACTTTGGGTGTATTTTTAAAAAATTTTTTTTAATGTATATTTATTTTTGAGACAGAGAGAGACAGAGTGTGAACAAGGGAGGGTCAGAGAGAGAGGGAGACACAGAATCTGAAACAGGCTCCAGGCTCTGAGCAGTCAGCACAGAGCCCGACGCTTGAACTCACGGACCGCGAGATCATGACCTGAGCCGAAGTTGGACGCTCAACCCACTGAGCCACCCAGGCGCCCCACTTTGGGTGTATTTTAGAAGGCAAGGCATTCTGATTTGAGGAGGACTGCTCTAGCATGGTGTAACACAAGCATCCATATTCCTCAAACTTTGTGTTGAAGGAGCGATGGTGGGAGCAGTGACTGGGCATTTTGTGACGTAAGGAAGACGCTGAGATGGAATAGAGTGGAACATTCTAACAGAGATACTGCATGGATTCCCCGCACCCTAACAAGGGAACGATTGCCCACCATCTTGGAGAGACTCCCCTCCTTTTACACAGAGAGAGACAAAGAGAATCCAAGTCGATGAAGCTTCCTTTTTTTTTCTCCCCACAAAGAAATAGTCATTTCTCAGTGCATGGGAATCAATTAGCCACAGCGCTGTGTTCAGGTAGACTTTAGATTAGCTCGAGACCACTCCACTATAGATAATTAACCTTCGTACCCAAATTAGCAGTGAAATAAGCCAGTTATTAGTTTTCATAATGAACAAAATTGAGTATTTTGGAAAGTTAAACCCCTAGAGCTTAAATTAAAATAAGCATCTGGGAGAAATCCCTAAAGTATACTTCAATTCATTAATACTACAAATTCCACAGTAGATTGAACTGACAATGTGCCTTCTCTAAAGGAAATTGAGTCTCTCAAATAATCATCTGGACTGACCTCAGAGAGTGATTCTGCTCGATGCTCGGAATCTCAAAGACCGGCGGAATGAGTCGATGTCCTTTTCTGGCGAGGAGGCAAGAGGCAGGCAGAGAAGGCGAGGAGCTACACGGGGCACTAAAGCAAACAAATGGTTTTATTAAAGGTTTCAAAGAAAATTGTCTTGACTCCAGCCTGGAGGATAGGCTCCCGTTGGCTTGACTTTTCCTTCGAGGGCCAGCATGCTATGGATCATTGAGCTGAGCGTCAGACGGATGGGTGCTCTCTCTTACTGGCCATGTGGCTTTGGAAAAACCACTGAACTTCTCCACGTCTCAGTTTCCTCCTCGGTCAGCTGAGAGCCCTAGTGGCTGCCTTACTCGTCTGACAGTTTACAGGATCAGTCCACCAAGCTCTGACCATGGAGAGGGGCTAGAAACACGAACACGGTCTTCTCCTTTAGGGGGAAAGAACCTCAACTTCCCCATCCCCACCCCACCCCCTCCTAGGAAAATGACATGTCAAAATAATCAAGGACTTAGATATTAATAAATATTTATTGAACGTATTTGCTGAATATTTCACATGGATTATCTCTTTTAATCCTCGTGAAATCCTATCTGTTCTATTATTTTGCTCGTTGCCTGCCAGAGATCACTCAGCCATCCAGGGGCAGGAGCGAGATCTGAGCTCCAGAGCCACACACCTCACCACGGTGCTGGGGGGTGGGGGGAATCCACGTCTGTGCAAAGGGGGGCCTCGCCCAAATCCACGATGCCTAGAAGATTCTCTGTCCTGGCGAAAGTCCCGCAGGACCGCCACCTGCAATGCCAAACCCAGAAGGTCATCACCAGCTCAGAAGCCAAGGCGAAGAGCCAACCCCACAGTCAAATACATCCCCTCATTTCCTTTGGAAGGCAGTCCTGTTACGTGACTAATACTGTTTCCATTTTATAAATTGAGGACTCGGAGGCTTGGGGAAGTTGAATAACCTGTCCTGGATTATGCAGCTCGAATTGGTAGAGCGTTGTGCAGACACGAGGGCCATGGTGTTTTCCCCTTGGCCTCCGGGCTGTGTGTATCATCCTAGCTTGCCCTGGTGAGGGTTTCTGTGAAACCAGGTCACAAGGGAGATGCTCCTCAGTGTTACGCAAGGGCAAGGACAGCTTTCCTTACCCAGTCTCTATTTGGACTGGCAAAAAAGAAGATCCTTCCTTCTGGTGTCTTTTGGAGTATACGGGGATATGATCCCAAGGGATGTGAACAGTGGTTGACCCTTGAATGCTGCCCAACGTTTGCACGACCCTTACATTGTCTCGTCCGAGTGAGTATCACAAAACACTCGTACTCTCTCTCAGATTTGTAACTGGAACGATACTCCGTGTCTAAATGGGCGTCCCCATCGGCCTCAGGCTCAGGGCACCCGCATGGGATGGGGACGTTCTGGGATAGCCCAGGCCCAGACATGGCAGCCAGGGCCGGAAGGGCCCTTCGAACCGTTCCGCTTATCTTTGAAGCCACCCTTCCTGACATGGGTGGAAACAGACCAATGAGTTGGTGAGACGTGGCTCGGGGCTGCTGACTGTGTGTGGCATAGGGTTTCCAAGGGCTGGGCTGCCTGAGTTCTTCCATGCTTGGGCAGAAGCCTATTCATGCGGGAGGGAGACTTTCATCAACAAGGAAGGAACAAAGTTAGCAAACGTTTCCGGGGGCGACCCAGCGCATTAATATCCGACAGCGGCAGGAGCGTGCCGACTTTGGAAAATAATCAAGGTGAGGCTGCATTGGAGATGGAGATAAATTCAGAGGGATTTTTCATGCACATGAGGAGCCTGGAGTTCAGTAAGGGAGACGTGGTGGCCTCTAAGAGGAGACAAGATAATTTATGGAGAGAAGAGGAAAACAATGCAACAGAAATTCAATGAATATTTGCCTGAGTCTTCAAAAGGAGGCTGGGAGCAGATGCTTGGATTGAACACACATCCCCCAGGGAGAAAACAGTATAGAAAGGAATCAAGACCGAATCGGTAAAAAGATGATGAAGAAATTAGAAATTCTAAAGACAAACAGAACTCGGATGCCCATAGAATCTGGATGAGCTCCAAGGGTCTGGGAAGAAAAAGGCAAATCAGTAGTCCCTCCCCTCACCTCCTTACAGGCTGGTCCTCGGTCCTTCGAGCGGGATTGGGGTAGGGGTGCCATTCAGCTCCAGTTTGAGGGCAAGAAGTCAGGGCCAGAGCGGAGCCAGGGTCTGAGAGGGGGCGTTAGGGTTACCACCAGGCTGGAAATATGGAAGGGGTGGGGCACACACACAGAGAACCCAGGGCAACCCAGGGCAAATCATAGGTCACGAAACCAGGGGTTCGCCGGAAAGGATGTGGTCTTCTGGATTTTAGGGGTACACCAAGATTCACGAGAAAGGCCCAATCGGAACACGTATACGATCAGAATTTATGGGCCATTTCTGTGTTGCTGAGGGACACTTAGAAAAGCTCAGAGATCGAAAAACTCGGTCCACAGCTTGGAGTTCAAATGGTTGGGGGGCAGAAATGGAAGCCGACTTCTGTACAAAGCCCCTTCTCATGGTCTCCTTCAAACTACAGGAGTTCGGTTTCTGTTTTCCAGACCCCCTTTGTCGCCATTATGTTTGATTCGCAGTGGAGGCTTCACTGATCTCATGGGGGAGAAAACTAGGAGGACAAGGCTCGTAGGGAGCAACCTGAAAGTCCCTAGAAATATTTTTTAAAGAAAGGGAAAATAGCGGGGCGCCTGGATGGCTCGGCCCATTGAGCGTCCAACTTCAGCTCAGGTCATGGTCTCACAGCTGGTGGGTTCAAGCCCCGCATCGGGCTCAGCGCTGACAGCTCAGAGCCTGGAACCTTCTTTAGATTCTGTGTCCCCCCTCTTGCTCTGCTCCTCTCCTGCTCATGCTCTCTCTCTCTCTCTCTCAAGAATAAATAAAACATTAAAAAATTAAAAAAAAAAAAAAGAAAAACAGCTCACCAAACATAAAGAACATCAATCGAATTTTATACGCCCTCATGCAGCAATACTGCGACAATTTTCATTTCTCATCCTTTCCAGGGCATTCCTGTGCCCTGGAAACTTTCTAGAGACACCCCCACCCCCCCGCCCCGCTTCTTCAGCGCCTTGAATGGATTTGTTTTGCTTTGCTCCGGTTCACGTACGGGCACTTAACTCCAAGTAGGACCCTCCACCCAAATGTTCAGTATGTTCACGATTTTGCTGGGTGGGGGTCTCCCTTCTTGGATCTCGTGGGAGCCTCTGAGGAGCCTGGATGCTGGAGGTGGTCAAATTCCACGTAACCTTGTCTTAGAAGTCTTCCTCCAACCTTGGCTTCTCATATGCGTGTTTACATGGTAACTCGGAGCCAGAACATAGGCTGGCGGGCCCCTCGTGCCCGTATCAACTCACTGTCCCCTACCAGACAGCATATCTGAAGCCTGGGTTTATTTCCTCTCTGCTTCCTCTGTATCCCGCTCAGATTATTGCTACACATGCCACACCTCTCCTACCATCATGGTTCTGTTCCGGCCTTCAGTGCCCTCATTTTGAACCGTCTCCGGTGCAGGTCATTATGGCACAGTGTTCTGAGCAGAGCCTTTGCAACAGGCAGGTCTGATTTTGGAGATCTGGCTCTGCGTTCCAGGGGACGTTTGTCTTGGTCCCTGCTGTATCAGTCGTCTGTTGCTGCTGTAACAAATTGCCCCAAAGTTGACAGCTGGCAACAACACAGATTTATGACGTCTTCATTCTGGAGGGCAGGCGCGCAAACTGGGTCACTCTCCCCGGGTTAAAGGAAGGTGTCGGCAGGACCGCGTTCCTTCCTGCAGGTCCCGGGGAAGAGTCTCTTTCTTGCCTTGTCCGGCGTCGAGAGGCCACCCACATTCCTTTGGCCTGTGGCCTCTTTGCTTCGTGTTCAAGACCAGCAGGGGCTGGTTGAGGCTTTTTCCTACTCTATCACTCTGACGCTGACCTTTTCCACCTGGAAGGACCCTCGTGATTACGTGAGATCCATTTGGATCATCCAGGGCAGTCTTCCTGTTTCAAGGTCAGCTGACTAGCAAACTCAACTCCATCTGCTTCCTTAATTTCTCTTTGCCAGTTAACCTTAACCATATATATTCGTAATTTCTTTGACCATCTTTGGGGCGGAGAGCATTTTTCTGCCTTCCACACCTGCCGGTGTTTCAGAGACCTGGTGATGGGCAAAGACCCTCTCCCACTGACAGGCTGACGGTACTGGAACATGCGCTTTCCCAGGCTCGGGCTTGTGACTTAGGTCCAGTTCATCAGAGGTGCCTGGACCGGACTTGAGCTTGGGACGCACAAGAACAAGGTGTGTGTGGGGGGGGGGAGCTGCTGAGTGAAGTATGGGGCATTGTTCTCGGGCTTCTGCCTCTCAATATTTCTGTGAGCCTCCTGACACCCCCCCCCCCCAAACTATTGTTTTCAATACTTAGTAGTATTGCCCTCATCGTTCATTAACAATTTTTGATACCTTTTTAACAAATCCCTTTCCCGCCAGCACACATTCATCATTTGTTACTTATAGCTATGGTCCCCAAATGACACAGAAACCTGCCAGCTAGGTGACCTCAGGCAAGACGCCGAACCTCTCTGGCCTCGGTTTCTTTATGCAACACCTACCTCATGAGTTTGGGGGACAGCGAAGGAGGTAAGGTGTAAAGTTTGGAGACAGAGCTTGGCATCTAAAAGACACTTAGTGGGGCGCCTGGGTGGCTCAGTTAGCGGACCGACTTCGGCTCAGGTCATGATGTCACAGCTGTGAGGTCGAGCCCCGCGTCGGGCTCCGGGCCGACAGCTCGGAGCCCGGAGCCTGCTTCGGATTCTGCGTCTCCCTCTCTCTCTGCCCCTCCCCGCTCATGCCCTCTCTCTCTCTCTCTCTCTCAAAAATAAACATTAAAGAAATTATAATAAATAAAAAATACTTAATAAATGGGAGGGGAAGGAGGAGAATGGAATAATTCCTATGTCCTGGATCGAGAAGTTAAGATCTCAGACTGGTAGAAGGCATTCAGGAGTAAATTGGCACACGGAAGCTGGAACACAGCATGTCATCTGTAAGTGTTTGTGCATTTTCAAAAGCACAAAGTGCCATTCAGAGGTTATATATAAGCCCACGCTCTAAAGACAATTGACTGAGACACAATTGTAAAGATAAGGCCGAAATCAATTGAGACGTGATGGAAAAGGTCAAACCAACAGGTTATTATCATGTTCACAAAGAGTCTGCAGAAAGCCAGCCGGATTTCTCTCTTTGGGGACCTCAGAGCGGATAATCTAGAGGACTAGTCCCAAGGTAGGCAGAATTTCCCACATACCTCCCTCACACATGCCAGCACCATCTTGAAAGATAAATGGTTCACACCCTTGAAAGCGACTGAGATATGAGCTCTTGGCTATGACTGATGCACACGGTCAAATAATGTGACGTCGGGAAGTCTCCTTGAGATGGCATCTTCTACATTATATTATGTTATTTATTTTTTATTATTTTTAACACTTTTTATTTATTTTTGAGAGGCGGAGAGAGACAGAGCATGAGCAGGGGGTGGGGGACAGAGAGAGAGGGAGACACAGAATCCGAAGCGGGCGCCAGGCTCCGAGCCGTCAGCACAGAGCCCGACGTGGGGCTGGAACCCACGAACCGCGAGATCATGACCCGAGCCGAGGCCGGACGCTCAACCGACGGAGCCACCCAGGCACCACCGAGATGGCATCTTCTCAAATGGCTGACTGGTAGAAGGAATTGGTTCCATTGGTTGATCACTCAACAGCACTGCCTCCTCTCCTCCAAGCACACAGCAAGGGTAGCGATATCTGCAGTAGCTAATGTTTATTGGGTGACTTCCCAGGTGCCAAGTCTGGACTCCAATCTTCACCCATATTGTCTTAATGGTGGTTCCTCTAGGCAGGCGCTGTTGGTGACAGGCAGTCTCTGGAAGCAGACGGTCCGAGGACGGAAGGGATGTAGGTTTACTGGGAGTAACATCCCCGAATGGGAAGGTGGAAGGAAGCTGGATCGGTCAGAGGGGAGCTGTTGGGCCAACGCAGAGCCCGCCAAGTCTCTGCCAGCCCCGTGCGGAGTTTGAGAGCACAGACTGCCCTCTTGAGGAGTCCTTCATGAGGCGGAAATGACCTGGCCTGAGTCCCACTTCTCCATTCAGCCACCGGCCGGGGGACTCCTTGAGGCCGTCGTGACCACAACGCCCTAAGCTGAGGCGTACCCCAAAGGCATTAAAAACTAGAGGTGTCGGCTAAACCTCTACATTCTTCGCTGCTTCCCTGAGTCTGGCGGGTGAGGTCAGGGAAGCATGGACCAGGAGAGACCCTTGCCTGCAGTGTTCAGCCAGGAGGAACGGACCCCGAAGGTCGAACCCCCCGGGTCCCTAACCACCTGCTGTACAACGGAGGCCTCTCGCGGAAATCTCCCAGAGACCTCACAGAGATTGAGTGCACTTGAAGGCACTTGAAGTTTCTTTGAAAAGAATAAAGGTCCATAAACGTTCAAAGGATTTGACAAATGGATATTAAAAAACAATAAGCAATATCCCATTTATTAATTTTCCTCAATTTTCCCTGCCTGCTGTTTGAGACATTTTGTTCCAGTTCCCAGAGAGGCATTAAGGAAGACTTTTCACAGCATATGAAAAGTATTAATAATTTGGGATGGTCTTAATTCATTTCATGATTCAGTTCTGCCAAATCTCCGGAGACCGCTTCTAGCCTAGTAATTATAAAAGGTGCTTCCAGATCAGTTCTGACTTGATCTTACGCTATTTGATCATTTTATTATTCCGTTTTACTTTATTATTCGGTTTGATTTGGTTCTGTTAAGAAACCTAAGGCTACATAAACTGTATATTTTATGTCGTTAAAAGTTCTGTTGAGATACATTCTTATATAAAAAGGCCCTAATGATAAATCGATGTCATTTATTTTTAAATCCTCGACACCGCTCACAGGCGCACGCACGGACCCTGTGGGTAGAGCGGGTATGACTCGATTTGAGCTGCTCTGTCTTCACGCTTTAAACACGTAGGTTACGTTGTGCCCATGCCAGATACGCTACGATAGGCTTTTATTTTATAGCTGGTGAGTTTGATGTAATTGCAAAAGTCAAGAGGGGACTTTTGAGGTTCACGAAGGCAGGGAGGGCGGCGCTCTTATTCCTCTGCCTTCTGCATGGGGCTTTGCGCGTAGAAAACAGTCAACACGTGACTATGAAGTGAGCGAATGGAAAGCCATGGAATCATACAGGCCTAGGCTCAAACCCTCAGCATGGTGCTTTCTAGTTAGGACAGCGATAAAACTCACGTTGAGTTCCACGCTCCTTGGTTTACCAGTAACCTGAGGTGAAGAATCCTTCCTTTCAGGGCTGTGGGGAGGACTGAAGACTGCAGGGGAATGGAACCTTCCTTATCCTTCTGTTGCCAACGCCAGTGGCCCCATATCCATTAGTTGAAATCCTAACTCCCCCAAAACGAAGGTATTAGGTGGGCCTTTGGGAAGTGCTTCGGCCGTGAGGGAGGAGCCCTCCCGAATGGGAGTATTCCTTAAAAAAGAGGTTCCAGAGAGATCCCTAGCCCCTTCCTGTGTGTGAAGACACGGGAAGAAAGTGCCGGCTGTGAGCCTGGAAAAGGCCGTCACCTGACCACGCTGGTACCTTGATCTTGGACTTCCAGCCTCCAAAACTCAAAGCAATCACTTCCTGTCATTTATAAGCCACCTGGGCTGTGGTATTTTGATGAAGACACCAGCACGTGGGAGCTTTCAACAAAGGACACTGTGCACAATCCTACCCACCCCATTCTACCCTCCCTCTCCCTGCCCCCGTGGGATGAAATGCTTTAGCAGAACTGACGGGTCGTGATCCTGACCTGAGTGAGTCTTCGTGGAACATCGGTTTGGTTTCTTTGGATGGGATGTACATCCTACCGATCACTCTGGTGCTTTGTCGAGACTTGACGGCTTGTGTTAGTATTAGCCGGGAGCATATCGTTTTATGTACACGCACACTTCGTGAGCACGCGTGCGATGCTGGGTTCTTAGCGCTTTCTTATCATCCTCACCATGGTAACGCGCCCGTTCGATGGAGATGTAGACACGGTTATCGTGATCTCCATTTTACGAAAGAAGGAACCGGACCACAGATAACATGTTTAATTGCTGCTGCCGGTACAGATGGGAGTCACACAGGGTGACCTGGTACCGGGGCTGTCCTAACTCCATCCTCTCCTGCCTTTGATGAGTAAAGATACCCCGAGAGGTGTTTTGTAGAAATTAAAGTCAAACCACTAGCCTGAAGGCTCAAATAACTTTTTTAAACCAATTCACTAAGTCATCCAGTTTTTTTATTTTTATTTTTATTTTTATTTTTATTTTAGAGAGAGAGAGAGAATCTTAAGGAGGCTCCATGCTCAGCACGGGCCCAGTGCAGGCCTTGACCCCACGATCCGAGGATCGTGACCTGTGCGGAAATCAAGAGTCAGACGCTCAACTGACTGAGCCACCCCGGGTGCCACTACATCGTCCAGTTCTATTGGAAGTGGGTAGACATAATTCTTTTTATTCTGAAGTAAGTAATACCTTTGGCTTGGAGGCTCGTGCACAGAACACACACACACACACACACACACACATCATCATCATCAATCACCATCGTCATAGGAGCCCAGGTAGCCCTGGTTCATCTGGGAGCTGCATTTGACCCATTCACTCCATCTGTCATGCGTTCATCCAACAAACAGGTCTTGAGTCTATACAGTGCACAAAATATGATGCTAAGTACTGTAGGGCACAGAGGTAGGTAAGACCTGTTCCCTGTTCGTAAGGAGGTTATTAACAAACTAATAGGGGCGCCTGGGTGGCCCAGTCGGTTGAGCGTTCGACTTCCGGGCGGGTCATGATGTCATAGCTTCGAGCCCTGCGTCGGGCTCTGTGCTGACAGCTCCGAGCCTGGAACCTGCTCCGGATTCTGTGTCTCCCTCTCTCTCTGTCCCTCCCCCCACTCATGCTTTCTCTCTGTCTCTAAAATAAATAAACATTAAAAAAAATTAAAAAACAAACAGATCACTCAATCAGTTTTACATTTTGATATCTTTCTTTCCCTCCGATCACCGTCTATCTCGTTTAGCATTTCACAGATGAAGTCCACTCAGTTCAAAACAGCAGGAGTGAGGTAGGCCCATCAGGGAAAGCCACCATTTGAATTACCTAATTCTGTTGAGTGAGTTTAGACAAATGGCAGGTCAGTTAAAGTCCGATCGGTGACCAGGCTGGGTTGGTGCAGTCGAAGGCAGAGGGAACGGCAGAGAGGCTGATGTTTATGAAATGCTTGCGAAAGCTATTTGACAATGGGCACACTGGCTTTCTGATTGCTCTGGGTTTGAACGAGCCTTTGTTCGGATAACAAAGGAAGTTCTGATATCATGACGGGAAGAAAAGCTGCCTGTCCTGAGTTCTGTATTGCCCTGGATGTGTGTGGCTACTTCCTCCTGGGAATACACCACTGATGTTTGATCATACACTGACAGTAAGGGTCCTTTTTTTACGAATCAGCATTTTCTTTCTTTTTTTAAAAATTTATTTATTCTCAGAGAGAGAGAGAGAGCGAATGAGAGTGCGAGCAAAGGAGGGGCAGAGAGACAGGGAGAGAGAGAATCCCCAGAAGGCTCCACACTGCCAGCGCAGCGCCCGATGCAGGACTCGAACTTAAATACCGTGAGATCGTGACCTGAGCCGGAGTCGGACGCACGACTGACTGAGCCACGCAGGTGCCCCCCGATCGTTGTTTTCATCTTCATAAACTAAGCACTACCGAATGGGATTCAGAGCAGCTATCACCCCCCGTATCCGGGGCAGAGGGCGCTAGCCAGCTTGGCACTCTCCTCCCGCGAATCTAGATACATCCTTCAGAAGCCCTCTCAGCATGGGGGGCCAGGCAGCCCCTGGGCCAGGACGGCGCTGCGTCCCTGAGCCATTCCTGAAAGTGTTCAAGCAGCGGCTGGCCGCCCACCCGTCGCTTAATGAGGGAACTTGCGCGTTGAATCAGAGGTTCAGGATATCAGTGGCTTGCAAGCATGCTTATACCACAGAACCTTCTGGTGGCCTTCAGTCAGGTGTTCACTTACTAATTTTCAGCTGAGACGGCTGAGGTCCAGCCAAGACCTGTTGAACCCCCGAAGCTGTGACCCGGGAGGCTGTCATTCACACTTCGTCCTGAGCTGATTAGGATGCTTGGGAACGGGATCGCATGACCTCTAAGGGCACTTCTGAATTCGAAATCTGGATTTCATGACTTAGCCCAGCCCGGCGCTGGGGATTCGGTGCATCACGCGGACGGCATCAAGGGCGTGGAGTTTCTAAATCACCCGGAACACAATTAGCCAGAACAGGTAAGACCACCAACTGGCCGGCCATCCTCGTATTAGGGCCAAATTAGACTCCCCACGTTAGCCGCGTTCTCAGCGATATTAGTGTTCCAAGCCCTAATGTATTGTATTTTATACTTTGGAGAGCTGGAAGAAAGTACTAATTACATGCAAGTTTCCCCAGATTTCAGCTGGGAGTATTTCACATGAAAGTTAATTGTTCTTTGGGGGTTTTACCACTGGTTTATCCAATTAACGCAGAGTTTGCCCATATATCATGGTTCTGCATACAGAAGGGAAACCATATTATTCACTTGGATAAAACGGGGCTTGTTCTGAGGGTGTCGTGGAGCCGGGCCGGACTGCTTCTGGAACACGCGTACACAACTGTCTTCACCTGCTGTCTTCTGAGCTGGAATGAGGTCTGTTCTGTGGGAGAGCAGCAGACGTTGCTGACGAAACCCAGCGATTTAAAAACAAACAAACCAAAAAACCAAAAAGGCCAAGCAGGTTTGCTTCCAAGGCTTTCTGCTTACAGTCGTCCCCAGAAACTGGGAAATGGCCTGAGATCAAGGGCAGGAATCGTGCCAGCCATTCTCCCGTTGGTATTATGCACAGGTGTGGGGTGATGAGGGACCGCGAGGCAAGTTCAGGCACACCTGGCCTCCCGCCGAGGACAAAGGAAAGGACCAAAAACAAATGGTTAGAGGACAAAGGAAAGGACCAAAAACAAATGGTTAAACTGCTCCAGTCTCCATCGGTTTACAAATACCTTAGTAAATTACAAGAAAAAGGCAGTCCTATCCGTCGTCTGATCTCCAGAAACCTGTCGACTCAATTTCCTGGAGCCCCAACATCACCCTCCCTTCCATAGTGATGTGGGGAACAAAGGCCAGAGGAAATGGCAGATAAAATTGAATTTCTTTGTAACCTGCAGCCCATTGACAAATACTTGAGGCAGGCAGGGTAGTTTCCCCCTCCCCCACCCCCCCAATCCCTACTGTCTTAATATTAATGGCTTTGCCGGAGGAGGGAAAAAACAACTTTGGCTAGACCACCGCTAGGCCTCCAGTCATCTGTGAGCCCTTAGCATATGGAAGATGCCTTTAAGAAACTTCCTCTGGATTTTACCTCCCTGAACTCCATAGGATATAACCAGTCAGTCTGCACAACCCCAGGGTAGCTCTTTCCGCCCACGGGTCCTGTCCCTGTGCTTTAATAGCCTCACCTTTCTGCACCGAAGACGTCTTCGAGAATTCTTTCTTGGCTAAGACGTCTTTGAGAATTCTTTCTTGGCTGTCAGCTCCGAACCCCACCATGGCCCCAAATACTCACCACGGGGTACTCGGTGTTTTCTCTCTGTCCTCGTAGATTTGGCCTGTACTCTTTAGCTAACTCCAAACGGTGTCTGGTATTGTTTTCTGATGGGCCCTATTGTTTTCCAGAGAGAGTAATGGCCTTGAGGTTAAGCTTACCAGTCTAACCAATACCATTTCTGCCGGGCCCTGGTCAGAGCTCTGCTTCTGCCCCAGTTCCTTCCCTCCTTGGAAGCTCGAGATCAACATGGTGTTCACCAAGAGCTGTGGGCCTGCTCTCTCAAAAAAAAAAAAAAAAAAAAAAAGAGGGGCGCCTATGTGGCTCAGTGGGTTAAGCGTCCAACTTCAGCTCAGGTCATGAGCTCACAGTTCATGGGTTCGAACCCTGCCTTGGGCTCTGTGCTGACGGCTCGGAGCCCGGAGCCTGCTTCGGATTCTATGTCTCCCTCTCTCTCTCTGCACCTCCCCAGCTCGTGCTCTGTCTCTCTTTCTGTCAAATATATATAAACATGAAAACAATTAAAAAAGAGGCGCCTGGGTGGCTCCGACGGTTAAGCGTCTGACTTCTGCTCAGGTCATGATCTCACGGTTTGTGGGTTCGAGCCCCGTGTTGGGCTCCGTGATGACAGCTCAGAGCCTGGAGCCTGCTTCAGAGTCTGTGTCTCCCTCTCTTTCTGCCCCTGTCCTGCTCATGCTCTCTCTCTCTCTCTCAAAAATAAATAAACATTAAGAAAAAAAGGAAAACAAAACAGGACAAGAAAGGGGAAACCCAGATATCACGAAAGGTTAATTTTTCTTTTGAAGATTGTTTTGTCCTTATTTGACGAAGAAAGGATCCGAACGGCTGGTATTAGTTACTTTTGGAGTCTGGTTAATGGAGGACTCCAGGCAGAAGAGGACTGTTTGCTGTCATTTGCTATTTTAGAAGTCCCCACTAAGAACTTGGTGATTGCCAACAGGGACCGGCTGTTCATTATCAGACTGACTGAAAGCCAACTCTCACTTTGTGACTGCCAGCGGGAGGGACAGACAGAGACAGCCAAAGAGAGGGGCAGAGGGAGAAAGGGGGCTTCCTCCCTCCTCGGAGAGGTTTTCTTCGCTTTTTGCCAGGGGAAGGGCCTCAGGTGGGTGAGCCAGCCCTGGATACACTTTTTGTTGTGGCCGTGACTCATCCCTGACCTTGGAATGACTCTAACTCCCGACTCCAGGGAATTGGCTGGAAACTGCCAGCTACGGATGGAAGTTGGGCGATTCTGTCCTTGCCCCAGCCAAGGCAGTCTGACCAGCGTGCTTGTTACAGATCCCCACTTGCCCTCACGAAACCAGTTCGCTTCAAAGACCTCTGTTGAGCTCCCTTTCCGGTAGACGGGGATGCTTTGCAAGACAAGGTGGTTTCTCCAGCAGAAATGACCAACTGGGCTCCGTGGCATCTCTGCTCTTGCGTCGGCAAGATACATCTCGGTGCTTTGAGGCACCTTCCAAAGAGGTGGGGCTCATGGTCACGTGATCTCAAGGTGGGGAGTTGGGTAGGGACACATAAAATCCAAATTTTTAAAAAAAAATCTTTATTTAGTTTTGAGAGAGACAGAGAGAGACAGAGCATGAGCAGGGGAGGGGCAGAGAGAGGGAGACACAGAATCTGAAACAGGCTCTAGGCTTTGAGCCGTCAGCACAGAGCCTGAGGCGGGGCTCGAACCCACAAGCCTTGAGCTCATGACCTGAGCCCAAGTCGGCCGCTCAACCGACTGAGCCACCCGGGCGCCCTGGAAGCATACAATTTTAGAACAAGGGGAAGGCTAATCTAGTCCCTTCACTAGGGAATGTGTGCTTAAATCTAGAAATGAAGGGGAGGGAGTGCTTCGAAGTGATAGCCATTATCATTATTCTTATTCTAAATCTAAAAAGAACACGGGACCTGGAATTAGCTGACATTTTAATAGCATGCATTGTTTCTTCTTATGATGAAAACCGTTTTCCATTGTTAGACATTTTGAGGACAAAGGAATGATTAAAACGTTCCCTGGAATTTTTATCTTGAAAAGATGCACACTGTTAATACTTCGGAGTCCTTCTTTCCATTGTCAGGCTGTAACCTAAGGGGGAGGGGGCAATATCAGAATTTTACAGAGGGCTCATGTGAGATCTAGAAGGGCAAGGACCCCCAGAGAGTAAATCGTGGGATGAAGGCTAGAAACCGGGTCTCCTGGGTCCCCGTCTGGTATTCTTTCTGCTCTGCCGTGCTGCGTAGAGGCTCGTTCAGACTGTCCCTCGAAGGGTTCCTGGGTGGTTCGGTCCGTTCAGCCTCCAACTCTTGGTGGCAGTTAAGGTCGTGATGTCAAGATTTGTGAGTTCAAGCCCCACGTTGGGCTCCGTGCTGATGGTGCGGAGCCTGCTCGGGATTCGCTCTCTCTCCCTCTCTCTCTCTCTCTGTCCCTCTCCCCCCCCCCCCCCAAAAAAAAAAAAAAAAATTAAAAAAAAAAAAAAACCATCCCTGAAAGCAACAGGCCTCAGAACCT
>NW_026059656.1:0-42303 GCF_023721935.1 Panthera uncia | reverse complement strand
GAACACTGGTGCCGACGGCTTAACGGGCCCCGAGGGGCTGGGGGGGGTACAGTTAATAAGCCCCGCAGGAAGCGTGGTGCTCGGCAAGGCGATGCCACTTGGCCACAGGGCCGAGCTGGGAGGTTAGCTACCGGCCCTTTGGCTCCCTCCTCGGAACTCAGAGAGCCCAGCTGTCGATAACTCAGCCCTCGCGGACGGGTCGCTCATCAGAGCCTTGTCCGGGACCCCGTCCCCTTCCGCCCCACTGAAGGGTGGACCAGGGCTGCAGGACCCACCTGTCCTAGGTTTCTGGGGGAGATATTTGGGGAGCCCGGCGGGGCTCGTAGGGGCACGGTGCCGACCCTCTCTGCCTGTGGCTGGACCCAGAGGTCTGAGAGATCGCCGTGGCTCAGGGCACGTGAAGGGGGGGTAGGAGCGATGTTGGCCAATGTCCACATTTCAGAGTCAGCGGAGTGAAAATCCAGGGGACCCGTAACCTGGGGGAGCGAGAGGGGTTTGTGGAAGGGACGGCTCTTAGCAACCGAATGGCCGTTCTTTTCTTTTCTGAGATGGGACAGGGGTCTCGGCCCGCGTCCCTCTGTTGCGACGGTCGGCCAGTTCATCAGGGCTCACCTAGCGCCCGGGTGAGCAGGAAGGAGGGAGACACCACGAAAGAGGGGGCAGGTGATCGGAAGCCAGGCTTGACCGGGCCTCTAACACCTGGGTTTTGATCCCGGAAGGCACATTTCCAGCCGGGGGCTCTGGGACAAAGCTGTTGAAAACATCTGCTTCACGGTCACGTTGTGGAGGTTAAAAGGCCCTGTAAAAGGAACACACCTGATGTCCAGTGAGGGCTCAACGATACTGGCTACATAAGCTCCTTGCTTTTGAGAAATTCCTAACTTCTGAGTTTGAGAGATAATCTGATCAAGAGCCTCATGCCTGGGGCGCCTGGCTGGTTCAGTCGGTTAAGCGTCCGATTCTTCATTTGGGCTCAGGTCCCGTTCTCACGGTTCATGGGTTCATGGGCATCAGGCTCTGCACTGGCAGGGCAGGGCCTGCTTGGGATTCTCAGTCTCTCTCCCCAGTTCTGTTTGCCCCTCCCTGGCATGTGAGCACTTTCTCTCTCTCTCTCTCTCTCTCTCTCTCTCTCTCTCTCAAAATAAATTAGAAAACAAGAACCCTGTTCCCTGCGATATCCGTTTATTAGAAGGACTCGGTGACGAAGGAAGATAAAAATTGAAAGCAATGCTGCATTTGAGGAAGCTGGTATGATGGAGTGGGTGGTTTCGAGAGGGTAATCCAGGCAGACTTCCTGGAAGAGGTGAGTTTCAAAAGAGTGGACAGAAGCATGAATTGGTGAAGAGGATGGGGTTTCTTGGAGGGGGGGCATTTGGTGGGTCCCTTGGGTTTTCCCCTGGAGAAGTTGTCCCTAAAGTTTATTTTTAATGTTTACTTATTTTTGAAGGGGGGGAGGGACACTGAGAGAGGCAGACACAGAATCGGAAGCAGGCTCCAGGCTCTGAGCTGTCAGTGAGGCTCCAACCCACCCTCCCGGCTCCTGGCCTCCAGCCTCGGGGCGGTCTCCTCACCTCCCACTCCAGCAGGGATCAGAGGTTCAGTTGAGGCTATTTCCAACTAGATGGCCTGATTTGGTGACAATAAGAAAGCGGCCTGAAAATGGGGGAACATGGGGTGCGTGGTGACTGCCCCAGGCCCAGATTTGTTTGACTGAGCCTGGAAGTGAAAGGTTGCAGGGTCACGATGGGTTTAGAGGCATTTCCCCAGACCGCTGGGGTGTTTCTTTCTCTAGCTGCCTGGCCGGGCTAAATGCAGCCTTGGGGGGATGCGGTCAGCTCCGTGGTGGGGGCCTGCCCAGCCTGGGGAGGCCCGTGACCCCCTCCGGCACTGTTTGTCCCCCAGCACCGGAAAGCCTGCATCACTGTGGGTCCCCGTGTGCGGGGCCCACTTGTCTCCCACTGACTGGTTCGAGAACTGCCGTGAAGGCAGAGACAGACTCCCCACTATGGAGTTGGCTTCATTGCACAGAGGCCGTGCCTCCTCCCCGGGCCTGAATAGACTCCCCTCGCCTCCTCCCCCAGGAGGCCTCCCCTGCCGGGAAGGGGTCCCATGCTGGCTTCAATAATGAGCCGACCGAGGAGCCACAGATTGTAGCTCATCGTGAAGTCCATGCTGGGTACGGGGGACGAGAGAGGGTTGTAGCCAAGATCGACGTGGCTTGGGAGCTCCACCTCTCTGTTGGCGCAATTCTAGAGGCCAGGGCGGAGGGGCAGCTCTGGAAGATTCCATTGGTCCAGCAGTGGGCAGCTGTGACACAATAGGGAAGAGATATTTGGTCTCTGCTTCTGGTTCCTGGCACACAGCTGATGTGATGAAGCAGGCTCCGGGCTCCGAGCCGTCAGCCCAGAGCCCGACGCGGGGCTCGAGCTCCCAAACCGCGAGATCGTGTCCCGAGTTGAAGTCGGATGCTTAACCGGCTGAGCCACCCAGGCGCCCCCAACAGGTGCCCTCCTTAATGCCCGTCACCCATTTAGCCCATCCCCCTACCCACCTCCCCTCCAGCAACTCTCGGCTTTTTCTCTACAGTTGAGAGGGTCTTATGACTCGCCCCCTTCTCTGTTTTTATATTGTTTTATTTTTCCTTCCCCTTCCCTGCGTTCATCTGTTTTGTTTCGTAAACTGCACCCAGGAGTGAAATCATGTGGTATTTGTCTTTCTCTGACTGACTTATTTCGCTCAGCATAATACCCTCCAGCTCCATCCACATCATTGCAAATGGCAAGCTTTCATTCTTTTTGACGGCTGAGTAATATTCCAATGCAATATATACCACATCTTGTTATCCATTCATCAGCCGATGGATACTTGGGCTCTTTCCATACTTTGGCTATTGTCGACAGTGCTGCTATAAACACGGGGGTGCGTGTGCCCTTTCGAATCAGTATCTTTGTATCTTTTGGATAAATACCTAGCAGTGCATTCTGAACTTTTTGAGGAGCCACCCAATTATCGTTCGCACGGGGGTAGGCCATTTTACGTTCCCACCAGCAGCGTTCGGAGCTCCGATTTCCCCACATCCTCAACAACGCTTATTATTTTCTGTTATTATTACCCTCCTGGTGGGTGTGAAATGGGAGCTCACCATGGTTTTGATCTGCATTTCGTACCTGTTGCTTATCTGCGCGGACTCGACTTTCTATGACGGACACATTGGAATGACGTGTAACTGGTTCGGAGTACTCTTGTCAAGGCAGATATGAATAATACCATGTGGCTGACTTGTTGGCTGGTAGAAAGCTAAGCGTCCATTTTGCTCCCGTGGCAGAACCGGATCTTGGAGTGATACCTGGGAGCCGGAAATCACGGATAGTTGTTGGGATGTTCATTTGGTCAACAGACACCGACCGAGCACGTCAGGTGCCTGTGGCATTATGCCGGGCACTGGGGACGCGACAGTGACATTCGGTCCCTGCCCTCCAGGTGTTCAAAGTCTAGTGAAAGAATTAAACTCTGACCTGAGGCTAAGCTACAGAGAAGGGCGATGGGTGTCCCATGCGTTAGGCTTTCCAGGGCTCGGGTGGAGATTTGTGCAATCCTGTCTGTTGACGTCTTGTTCCCTCCTCTGACCCTTCACGTCATAGCTCGTGTAGGGGCACCCGAGTCACAGGTGGAAGATGAGATCAGGTCCGGGGCAGGGCTGGAGATCATTGATCCCACCTTGGGGTGGAAGAGTCTGGATTCCCATGACGAGCGTCCGGGTTGGCAGAAGAACCAACGGTGGATAGAACTGGCTTTGCCCTCACGTTCCCAGGAGATCACGTCCAGTGGGTGGAGCACGGTGGAAGGTTCTAGGTTGCGGGGTGGAGGGATGCTCAGGTGTCGGTGGCAGACAGGTACTGGCCACCTGGGAGACACGTGGGACAAAGTCTGGCCACCAGAAGAGAGCGGTAGCAGACCGAGTTAGGGCGGCAGGGTTTTAGCCGCACTGTCCACAGCTCAGAACCGGGTTCCTCAGCCCCAGCAGAAAGCCAGGGAACAAGACGGGTTGGAGAAAGTTACCACCCAGAGGGCTGTGTGGCTGTGGCAGGTGCACAGCCAATTGCACCCTTACTCGCCGAGAGCGCTAAAGTGAGGCACGCCACACACGGCCGAGCTGGTCGGTACTGGTGTGGGGACTGGCCGGGGTGGAGTTGATAAGGACGTCCGTGCGGACACTCGGGGTGCCATCCTGCTCATTCTTGGTTCCATTACTTTGGTGTTTGAGCTGACTTCTAAGAGTCCACCTTGCATGCAAAGGTGAAGTGCAGTGAACGTGCAAGTTGCTCTCATGATTTTTTAAAATATAGGGGCGCCTGCGGGGGGGGGGAGGGCTCCGTCGGTTGGGCGTCCGACTTCGGCTCAGGTCATGATCTCACAGTTCGTGAGTTCGAGCCCCGCGTCGGGCTCTGTGCTGACAGCCCAGAGCCTGCTTTGGGTTCGCTGGCTCCCTCTCCCTCTCTGCCCCTCCCCTGCTTGTTCTCTCTCTCTCCCTCTGTCAAAAATAAAAGAATAAACATTAAAAAAATTTAATATCTAAATTATGGCTTCTTAGAACAAGGGATCAAATGCTCCTTCCCGCTCCCAACACACACACACACACACACACACACACACACACACACAGTGACATAATAGTCAATGCATTTGAATCAATTTTAAGAGATCTTTAAAAAAATATTTATTTATTTTTGAGAGAGAGATAGAGAGAGAGAGAGAGTGCACATGTGAGTGGGGGAGGGGCAGAGAGAGGGAGACAGAGAATCCCAAGCAGGCTCCACATTCAGTGCAGAGCCAGACAAGGGGATTGAACTCATCAACTGTAAGATCATGACCTGAGCCAAGATAAGGGTGCTTAAGCAAGGTGCCACCCAGGTGCCTCCAACAGATTTTAACACATAGTAGCAATAATCATAATAATACTGATAATAATTGCCAGCTAATGTATTTTAAGAGCTTAGGGCATGTCAAGCACTATGCTCGGGACAAATCCCAAAGGGAATGTTTCCAGTGGCCGGAACAGTTTTCTGGAAATCAAACCACATAGAGAGTTGGGTCAGCCCTGTTCCCTCTAAAAACAGATCGAAGGTTGGCTTTCCAACCTTCTATGCCTTCAAGTTAGTGCGAGGGAGGCGAGAAAACTTTACCTTCTTTTTTCAGGCAAGAAAATGGTGGGGGTGTGTACAGAGTTCATTGCGAATCCCAAGTGGCCCCCCATCATGCTTAAGGGGGCAGATGATCCAACCATCAGTTGTTTTTGGAGATTAGTCTTTCTTGCTGGGGGAAGATCATGAGCCCTATGGGACATTTTATTTTATATATAAATATAAATATATATATCTATTGTATTTATTTTATTTCTTAGGGAAATATTTATTTATTTTATTTCAGAGGGAAAGAGAGAGAATCTCAAGTAGGCTCCTTCACATGGAGCCCAACACAGGGCTCGATCCCACGATCCTGGGATCATGACCTGGGCTGAAATCATGAGACGGACGCTCAAGCCACTGAGCCACCCAGATGCCCCAAAGAAAGGCCCTTAAAGGTCATTTTAGCCTAAGTCAAGAAATGATAACTATTAAGTGATCAAGGCATTTGGGAATGACAAGTGTCAGAACCCTGAAGAAGGAAACAAGAGTCATGTTTTCTAACAGTGGCAGCTTAGGGACCCCGAGGTCTTTTCCAAACAAGGCGGTTGAGCATAAATGATGAGGGATGTGTTGAATTGGCGAACAGTTGGGTGTAGTGGAAAAAATTTCGCCTTTGAAGGTAGAAGGCCAGAATTCAAAGAACATGTAGTTGGGAAAAATCCCTTCATGGTAAGACCCCAGTTAGCTTGATGCCTGCCATGTGTGTGTGTGTGCTGAGTTGAAACCACGGTCTGGGGACGCCTGGGTGGCTCAGTCAGTTAAGTGTCCAACTCCTGATTTCTGGCTCAGGTCATGATCTCATGGTTCGTGAGTCCAAGCCCCTCGTCAGGCTCCAAGTGGACAGGGCTGAACCTGCTTGGGATTCTCTGTCTTTCTCTCTGTCCCTCCCCTTCTTGAGCTCTCTCTCTGTCTCTCTCAAAATAAGAAAGAAAGAAAGAAAGAAGAAAGAAAGAAAGAAAGAAAGAAAGAAGAAAGAAAGAAGAAAGAAAAAGAAAGAAAGAAAGAAAGAGAGAAAAGGAAAGAAGAAAGAAAGAAAGAAAGAAAGAAAAAAGAAGAAAGAAAGAAAGAAGAAAGAAAGAGAGAAAAGGAAAGAAGAAAGAAAGAAAGAAGAAAGAAAGAAAGAAGAAAGAAGAAAGAAAGAAAGAAAGAAAGAAGAAAGAAGAAAGAAGAAAGAGAGAAAAAGAAAGAAGAAAGAAAGAAAGAAAGACGAAAGAAAGAAAGAAAGAAAGAAAAACTATGCTCTGGAAAACCCTATGTGACCACTGAGTTTGACCTGTGGGCATGGTTCTCCCTCAGAGTCTCTGAGTTTGGTTCATTTGCTGCAACAACATGTCTGAGGCTTCAGATCTCCTAGGATTTCTGATGCTTTATTTACTTATTTTTTAAATGTTTATTTATTTATTTTGAGGGAAAGAGAGAGAGTGTGTGTGCACTCATGAGTGGGGGAAGGGCAGAGAGAGAGGGAGAGAAAGAATCTCAAGCAGGCTCCACGATCAGCACGGAGCCCGACGTGGGGCTCGACCTCACCACCCCAAGGTCATGACCTGAGCCGATATCGTGTCTGATGCTTCACCGACTGAGCCATCCAGGCATCCCAAGACTCCTGACGCTTTAACTGGGGTGTTGCTTCACGGTGAGGTCATCTGGGGCTTCCAGAGCCAGAATGAATGAGTGCAGTCAAGTGGGAAGCTAGGGCACGGTGAAGGTGTGCGTTGGGTAGACCTTGTTGATGGGTCATGAAAGCTAAGCCCAGATACAGGTGGGCCAGGCTTTGAAGGACACATCGAGCTTTAGCAAGCATGGCAAAGAGGTGCTCAGATTCTAGAACAAAGCCCAACGGACGTCTGACAGGGAGGAAGGAAGAGTTTGGGAGCAAGAACGTAGGAATCTGCACCATGGGGTGGGTTGCGTGCAAAGGGCTGATAACCTGCACTTACGGGCGCCTTTGGGTGAATCCTCGAGGCACACGCCTTAGAAGCAAGAGGGAGGAGGGGGACATGGCCATCAGTTTGCTTCTGGAAGCCCCTCCTACCTCTGAATTCCGAAGCCGTGTAAACCTGGCACACAGAAATAGCAACACGACTGGACCTGGCTCCCTGTTAACGTTGACGCTTCATGGCCGCCAAATTCTATAATACATGAGATGTGATATCAAGAAGTTCCGAGCTACTGCCTGGAGGTCCCTGGGCTCAACCTCGTTGGGCTCCTAGCGTCAGCCCTGGGAAAAGATGAGCGGAAGGCTGTAGAAAATCAGCCCCCTTGTTCAGTTTGCTGCTTCCAACGTGTACTTGATTGTACGGGTGCCCTGAGATTTTAAAACGTTAGCTACTTTTAAATCAAGTTGGGCACCTTATAAATCAAAATGATAAATGATTGATAAATAAATTGTCATTGCTACAATTAGATTTTCCATTATACTTGTGTGCTATAATTTAAAATGTAATTTCCCTTGAAGCCCATAAAGGCACGGTAGTAATAGGGTGTCACAACGTATTAGGGGGCATGTTCAGGTGTTGTGGCTGCGATCGTGCCTTGATGAAGTATAGGACTGAGCTGTAGGGTTTAACACGAGAGCGCGTGTTCGGCTGTGGGTTCGGGGGCGGACCGGATCACGTTCAAGGCACCGGGTGTCGCAGCCAGACAAGCAGGACATTTAAGGGGAAAGAGACCCTCCAAATGGAGAGGGAGGGGGGAGAAAACGGATTAGAGAGGGAAGGAACATCGGACGGGGGTTGAATATCTCTGGGCCATTCGGGGCTCGGTCCGGAACCAGCTGCCTCGTTTTCCGAGGCAACTCCCCTGCCTTTCCCAAGAAGAATTGAATGAAATTCATGAAATATTCATGAAATATTCATGAAATATGAATGCCTTTTCCACCACTCAGTTTCCCCAGTGAGCAGTGGGGAGACCGAAACGCTGGTAACCCGCTAAACCCAGATCTCTGGCAGTGAGGTTTAGGGCACCTGTGAGAAATGGTGATTGTGACGCAGCCGCGTCTACACTGGCTTTCGAACATTTGGCGGCAAGGACGAAACAGTGTGTAATCTTCAGACGTGTTCTACAAAGGCAAGGCTCCCTAAACTTCTGAAGGAAAGTGGCCAAACGAAGTCATATTTGAATACCCACGTGGGGACTTCGTCGTGACGTGGGGATGATTTTTTTTCCCTACGCTCGAAAGAGTTGAGGCCTCCCCTTCACCGTGACCACCACATGCTGTCAGGTTGGGGCGTACAGACACACAGACCGATTCTACTTTCCGGTTCCTCAGGCACTTCCTTTGACCCCTTGGACAAAGTCCCCTCCTGGATGACTTCCGGTCCCCGTGGACGACCATCTCCGTCAGGACCCGGTGTTCCCCGATCGTGACCCATCAGAACCCACAGGGTGTCTGTCGTGCCTGAAACAGGATAGACCGTTCAGAAGTGAGAAGAGAGCCCTGGGCTGTCAGAGAAGGGTCAGGTTTCCGCAACCACTTTAAATCCTGACTTTCCCCCTCGCAGCTCATTAGTGCCATATCTCCACGTTGAGAGTCCGTTCCCAGGACTGGAGCAGAATGGATGTCACCAGGCCGGTGTTAAATCAACAGTCCCTGTGCTCACGGAGCCCCTTTGACCCGCGCTTTGGGGAATGACCTGAGATCATTACGGACTCAGCCGTGTGTGGCTGTGAGGGTCTATTTGGTGTCAGAAACCCTTATGCCTATTTATAATTCCTCCTGTAATTCTCTCCGTGTCCCCAAATTGGCCATCAAGTGGTTCAATTGACCTTGAAATGTAGATTGTAAATTGTGACTTGAGAAAACCAGAGATTCCAAAGTGATTTCTTACCCCCCAATCATGCCTTTTTCTTTCCTTTTTTAGTTTTCTACGGATTTTTTTTTTTTTTCCTGCTCAGAAGGATACTTGCCATCTTACTCAGGCAAGGGTTTTTTTTTAGCAAGGGCTCTTGTTTGGGTTGTTCTAGCGATTCATTAAAATTAATGAATCTAGCTTCCTAGACCTTGATTAGAAGCTCACATGGTGTAAGGGAGTTTATCAGAAGTGCTGTGGGGAGCGGGAGAATTTTTCCACCCTCTCTGTCCAGGACGGTAGAAATCTATGGGGAACCTACGGGGACTCTTCACTTAAGATCCGTCGGAAGGTTCGACGGGACGTTTTCCGAATGAATTAAGCTAGGACGGCACATTAGTGAGCACTGGGGGCAGAGCTGACACTGTGTTTAAGGTTTCCAGAAGACCGTGCCCTTGGCCGTGCTCTGCCTTGTCTGCTTTGATTCAGAATTAGCTCTGATGTATTCTGATGCACTCTCTTATCCCCCCCACCCCCAAAGTGGCGCCCATTCTCTCTGCTTTGGTCTTTTTTTTTTTTTAATGTTTATTCTTAAGAGAGAGACAGAAAGAGCTCGACTGAGGAAGGGGCAGAGAGAGAGGGAGACACAGAATCTGAAGGAGGCTCCAGGCTCCGAGCTGCCGGCGCGGAGCTCGACACGGGGCTTGAACTCGAGAACCGTGAGATCACAACCTGAGCCGAAGTCGGACGCCCAACCGACTGAACCACCCAGGAACCCCAATCTGCTTTCGTCTTTAGACTGCTTTCCATATTCCTTAGTCTGTTTCAGCTTCCAGAAGAAGTCTCCAAACCGTATTCCTCTCTTGTCTCCCTTGCACCCAGAGCCTGGAAGATAAATTCTACTCGGTGGAAATGGATATATCTCTCCGGGCATCCTGTCCTTCCTTCTGAATTAATGCAAGGGAGAAAAATCACAAATAGGAACTTGGATGATAATGAATGCAGATTCGTGGACCTGGGAGATCCAGAGACTACCCAGGACTACCCCATCACGTTCCAGAGAAAGC
This sequence comes from Panthera uncia, assembly GCF_023721935.1. Classification (NCBI taxonomy): domain Eukaryota; kingdom Metazoa; phylum Chordata; class Mammalia; order Carnivora; family Felidae; genus Panthera; species Panthera uncia. The sequence continues at coordinate 32,262 of NW_026059656.1, read as the reverse complement.
AGCTGATTCGTACAGAGGACACGGGATTTGCCCAAGGCCCTATGAGCAGGTGCCTGGATGGACCCCAGGCCTCTCCATCCAGCTCTTTCCCCGTCTTTTAATGGAATGTAGGAACCCCGAATCCTGTGCCACGGTGACGTGAGCCCCAAAGCACCGAAGTCTGTAAATTCCGGCGCCTTGTAATTCAACACAGATATTGGATAAATCCCCTTAGGGTTGGACCTCATTTTGCCTGAGAGAGGTTGCATGTAAATCTAATCCCGTTTGAAAAAACAGAAGGAAAATTCTCTACTTCAACGAGCCTCATAGTCAGATCTTTCATGAAGCCAGGGCTCTTTCTCTTATGTGAAGAATTGCAGCCGAATTAATCCGTTTTTATTCTCAGGTTCTGGAAAGGAAGGCGGTCCGGCCCTGAAGGGTCCTTAACAATGACCCAGATGGGAGGTGGCAGGTTTAAGAAGCTCAGATACCCTTTCAATAGTGTGTCCTGGGATTGGGGTATTTACTTGGATTCCCTCCCCCTTCCCCACTCCCCTCTTCTTCATTCCCGTCTTTCTCTCTTTTTAAAAAAATTTTTAAACATTTATTTATTTTCAAGAGACAGAGAGAGACAGAGTGCGAGTGGGGGAAGGCCAGACAGAGAGGGAGACACAGAATCTGAAGCAGGCTCCAGGCTCTGAGCTGTCAGCACAGAGCCTGACACGGGGCTTGAACTCACAAACTGTGAGATCATGACCTGAGCTGAAGTCGGACGCTTAAGGGACTGAACCACCCAGCTGCCCCCTGTCTCTCTTCAACAGCACGAAGGTGAAGGTGTTAATGAAGCCTTGATTATTTCCTGCCTGTCATTTGAAGACTATGCTACCGCTGTATGTTAACGAACTTGAATTTAAATTAAAATAAATAAATAAGTAAATAAATTAAAATAGCCCCCAGTTTTTGGTTCAGCTGAGGGAAGAGGAAGGGTGACATTTCCAGGCAGCCCGTAACTGGGCAAAGTGCCAGGTTCCCCGGGGAGCCTTTGGTAAATATTCATTAGTGCTGCCGCCGATCCCGAAAACTCACACCCACCTCCAGAAAACTCCAGAACCGGCCTCTATTAAGCGTCTGTTAAGCCCAGTGCGCCGCTGAGAACTTTAGAATGAGAAGCGCCTGAGGCCCCTTTGCGGGCCCCGTGGTTCCGTCCCCTTCGCTGGGGCCAGCCCAGACTCCAGAATGACATCTGTCTGCCTTCCCCAAAGCCAGAGGCCAGGCCGAGGGCCCTGGAAAAACTCAGGCCGCGTGTGCGTGGTGCGGAGAGGCGCTCCCCCGAGGGGACGCAGGAGTGAGAGTGTAAACCCCAAAGCTCCCCGTGAAACTCTTAGTGGTTCCCTCAATTCCTGCGGGGCCCCAGACTTCCAGCGGCTTCGGAGAAACTTGGGTCCTTGAAAGTGTGCCTGCTTCTCTCCCGTCTTCTCCTCCAGCTGGGGACCGGGCTGCCTTCCCGCTCCTTTAAAGCACAGGCCTGCCGCGGCTGGGGGCTGGGATTTCTCGTTTCCAAAGAGGGTTCGGGGTGCAAACCCGCTGGATCGCGGCCCCGGGGTAATCACTCTGTCGCTTGAGAATTCAATTGTTTCTCTTATTCATTCGCAGCTTATTCATTAAAGGACAAAGAAGGTCCTTTGATCTCTTGGAGGGCCTAGGGACTCAATTGCTTTTCCTAAAAGCAGAACCTTTCGGTGACTTGACCCGCATTTTTAAGTGACTTGGAGCCCAGGGAGCTTGGCCCTGGGCTGGTAATGCATATGCAAATGGCCGAGGGCTCTGACCTTCTGGCCCCCAGCCTGTTGGTTTATTTAGTCTTTGCTCATCTGTTCTGCTTTGCCGCTGAGCTCCACTAAGGCTGGTTATACAGCGGGAAGCACGGTGCAAACCTCCTAGAACATCCCATAGGAGTATTTTTTTCTGGGATTGCTTAACAGAGCTTCTTAAATCCCTTTGTCCAGCTCCTAAGGGCTGGCCTTTTTTTTTTCCCCTGCACAATCCTTTTTTTTTCTTTTAATTTTTTACAAAATGTTTATTTATTTTTGAGACAGACAGAGAGAGACAGAGCATGAACGGGGGAGGGTCAGAGAGAGAGGGAGACGCAGAATCGGAAGCAGGTTCCAGGCTCCGAGCTGTCAGCACAGAGCCCCACGCGGGGCTTGAACTCACGGACCGCGAGATCATGACCCGAGCCGAAGTCGGTTGCCTAACCGACTGAGCCACCCGGGCTCTCCAACAGTCCTTTTTTTTTTTTTTTTAATATACATTAAATACAATTTATCGTCAAATTGGTTTCCATACAACACCCAGTGCTCTTCCAACAGGTGCCTAAGGGCTGATTTTCAAAGGTACGGGCGAATCTGGATGTCTGCCTTTCTCAGAACCAGGCCCTGAGGGCAGGAATCTCGAGGCTGGGAGGGGTGCACCCGAACTGTCAGGCTGTGCAGGGCTGCAGTGGGAGGGAGGGCGCCAGGGTGAGCATCGGGGATCAAGTTTAGAAGCCACACTTAGATCCTAGAGAGCACAGGGAAGAAGTTCTGAGCAGGACTCCTCGGTGGACAGACTTGGGCACTGGGATTTTCGAGACAGGAGCCCGGGGCAGGGGGGAGACCCGGATGCCTGGCCGGACCCCCCGGCAAGCTGTCACAAGTGCACAAGTCTGCACCAGGTTGGGGATCCCCTGAGTTTCCCAAGACCCCCAGCAGGACTGGCTCTCCAACCTGAATCACCCGGAGGGGCAGGCAATTGAGTTTTGAGCTTGCTTCTGCCACTGAGTATATGACTGACAGATGGGGAGGGAAGGGAAGGAGAAGGACGCGATTATTATTAAGTATATGCTATGCTCCAGGCACTGATTTTAAAGGCCGGTCCTCTTCCACTCTTGGCAAAAACCCTGAAGCCCCTATGTTAACCTCCCTACTGAAGAAATAAGGAAACCGAGGCTCAGAGCAGAAGAAAGACATAAGACTGTAGATCGTCAGCGAATGTAGTGTGGGAATGTTCTTTGTTTACCTGAAGATTTTTTTTTTAAGTTTATTTATTTTTGCGAGAGAAAGAGAGAGAGAATGAGCAGGGGAGCAGGGAGAAAGGGAGAGAGAGACAGAATCCCAAGCAGGCTCTGCACTGTCAGCACAGAGCCCGATGTGGGCCTTGAACCCACGAACCTGTGAGATCATGACCTGAGCCGAAATCAAGCGCCGGACGCTTAACCGACTGAGCTTCCCAGGCGCCCTGGAATGTTCTTTTAAAATGGTGTTCTTTCACCAAACAATCACAACAACGAACAATGATCACGTGAAGAATAAAAAAAAAAAAAAAAAAAAGAATCACAATAACACAGCCACTTCCCCCCCCCCCCCCCTCCGGGTAATGCCGATTACCAACATTTATTGGGCACATTCAGTATCCCAGGCACTGTCCCAACTACTTTTAGCTGCTTTATTTAATTTGCTTCTAATGCAACCGAAAAAGACAAGGTTTTTGTTTTTCGTTTCTCCCCCTGTCTCCCGCTCTTCACCACAGATGGAAAATCTGGAGATTAGAGACATGAAATATCTTGCCCAGGGCCACAGCCGGCAAGGGATGGAACGAGAATTTGAACCCAAACAACACAACTCAAGAGCTCAGACTCCTAAACGCCATGCAGTTTATTGTGTGTCTACTGGGGAGAACACGAAGATTAATACACGCTTCCTTCCGTCCAGAGCTTACAACCCGTCAAAGGGAAGGGTATGCAACGTGTTACAACTGTATCTTTTCCCATATTCCCTGTTTTCCAATCCCGCTTATTTACAAAGCCATATTTTCCCTGGAGACTCAGATGGGTCTTTATCATATACTGAATTCCCATACGTAGCTCGACTTCTAGGCTTTTTGTTCCGGTTCACTGATCCATCTGTGCATTCATTTGCAAGGACCCCACTGTTTTAATCATACAAGCTCTACATTATGTTTTCCTACGTACATGGTAGAGTTGGTCCTTTGGGCTGAAATTAATTGAGGTGTGATTAGGGAAGGTACCTCCAAGGAGGGTGTTATTTTAAGTTGGATTCTGAAGAGCGAGACGGAGTCAGCCGTTTGGAGAAGATTCTCTGCAAGGAGGAGACGCTAGAGCAAAGACAGGAAGAAGAGGAAAAGCCTGGGAAGGATCTTGGAGTTGAAGTCATGCTCAGTGATCACAGGGACTCCGGAGACTGGGCGCTCGAGAGTTTGGATTTTATTTCAAATGCAGTTAAAAAGCCACTGGATGGCTGTTTTAAACAAAGGGAGCTGGGATAGGGGAGGAGGCAGGAAGTGACACAGTCTGGCTTGCGTTTTGCAAAGCTCCCTTGGGCCGAAGACTGGAGAGTGGCAGTGCTGGAGTAGATCCGGGGACACAGGACACATGGACGGTTCTGACAACAGCTCCTCGGTCCTGGTTGAGCATCAGGGAAGACCAAGGAAGAACCGGTTGGAAGATGAGATCCAGGAGTTCTGTCGGTCACATGAACTCTGCGACTACCCCTGCAAGTGAAAGTAGCAACCGCCAGCCTCGGTTTACCTAGGGAGACTTTAATAGTTTAATACCTATATTGCTATAGCTCAAGATCGCCTACACAGAGGGATTATCTCATTCATGAACCGTCATTCAGTGTATTTGGATGGAGTGTATATATATATATTTTTTTTTTTTTGCCTGCAAATATTTATCTAAAACCTCCTTCTTTCCTTTGTTTAAAAAAAAATTTTAATGTTTTATTTATTTTTGACAGTGAGAGAGATAGAGCATGAGTAGGGGAGGGGCAGAGAGACAGCCACAGAATCCGAAGCAGGCTCCAGGCTCCGAGCTGTCGGCACAGAGCCCGACGCAGGGCTCGAACTCACGAACCGTGAGATCATGACCTAAGCTGAAGTCGGTCGCTCAACCGACTGAGCCACCCAGGCGCCCCTAAAACCTCCTTTTCAAGAGAAGATGCCTTCCTAAACGTCTGGCCCTCTGCTGATCCCTGAAAGCGGGAGTCAGGAGGAAGACAGCAAAGAAATGTGAATATGTATCCCCGTCCTTAGGAACTTATATTCTATTTAAGAACTTGAAACGACACGAAAAAGCGCGGTCACGTTGTATTTTTCTGCGTGACTTGATCTTCCAAGGAAGAAAAACGGGTCATAAGTTCTAGAAATAGAGGAACATGTGTTTCCCTGACTCTTCTTGGGTTGGCGTAGGGAAGGCCACACATGACTATCCCAGGGCACCGATAGAGCCAAGGGCCCCCAAGGACCTCGGAAGTGGCTTCCTGTCCCCGGTCCGTGAGCTCCCCTGAGCCAGTGGGTCGAGGCAAAAGGCGTTCGATCCGGCCGTGGCGGTAATGGTGGGAGTGGAGATTGGAATGAGTCACATGAGGGTCTGCCAACACGCAGACTAATGCGGAGTCTCCAGACCGAACGCTGGTGAGTCACCGGCTTCTCAAGTTGACTCCGTGTCCCTGTCATCCTTTGTGATTTCAATTCACTCTCACGGTTTTGAACACCCGCCACACAAATGCTTCCCAAATGTGGATAGCATCCCGCTTATGTCTGAACTTGGAGCCCACTGAAGGCAGAGCTTGCTCTGCACGGAACCTATTCCTGTGAAAGTCACGCGGGCCTCTCCGGAGTGCGTCCTATCCACGACGAAATTAACCATCTCCTTCCAAGTGAACAGACAGACGGTCTGCTCCGAAGCTCCCAGATTCCCTTTCTGGAGTCACCAGTTAGCTTCCCCATCACCAGAGCCTGGTGGGGCCCGCCTCCTCCTTCCCCACAGCCCGTTAATCACCAGAATTAATTCCTTGGGTTTCTGGATTCTGTGGCTGACTCTGCGTTTCCAGGCACTGCTCTAACGGCGGCCTTGACTGCTTACAGTTGATCAAGCGTCGCGCCGACTAGCTGGTTTCCCGATGTTAGTCTCATTGCCTCTAAATCCATCCTTCCCACTGCAGCCAGAGTCAACCAGTCTCGATGTCAACTTTGACCGTGCTTCCCTCCCCTCCCTCGGTGCCTTCTGTGCTTGTCCGTTTTGCTCAGGATCGCCCCCAGGCTTCTCAGATCGCCTTTCGAGAGCTCACGTACGTACGGGCTCCTGCTTAACGACCCCCGTTCACCTTTGGTCCCTCCCAAGTAATACCACGTGGTTGGCGGACTGTCCTGGACAGATGGTGAATTGTTGCAAAGCTACCCTTACCCTGCAGGAGTGAAGTGAATGGCGGGGGGCTTATGCTGCCACCTGCTTCCCCCCTTGCCTCTGTGTTCTTCCTTGTCCTTTGAGACCAGACGGGGCCGGCAGGGAACACCCCCGGGGAGTCTGCCTCGGGCTACCGGTCTCACCTTGCCATCCTCGCACGGTGGCCGTTTGCTAAGCCGTGGGCCGAAATCTGCCTTTCGTGTGCCTCACAGGCTCCCGAAGACCTGCGCTGTTCAACGGGATTGCACACCCCGCAGGTCACTTTAGACGGTCTGGTAGCCACATTTTACAAGTCAAAAGGAAGGGGTAGAATTCACGTTAGGCGATCTGTCCCATGTAACCCGGTAACGCCCCTCAGTATCATTCCAGCCTGGACCGCTGTCCGCACATTTCGCCGGGCTTCGCGAGCCAGATAACTGCCACACTGTCGGCCCGCTCCGCTCCAGCCGGTAAATTCGCAAGGGCTCGGAGGCACGCCGGTCATCTCGGGGCCCCAGATTCTAGGGACGATGTTTCTCAAATTGTGCCTCCGCGGTTCCTTGCTTCGGAATCACCTGGCTCTCAGTCCACTTCCCGCTTGATTAAACACTCCGATGCTTTGTCACCGCCCACATCCCTGAATCTAACTGGGGATCTGCATTTTACTTATTTTTAAAAAAGATTTTCAGGTTATTTATTTTTGAGAGAGAGAGAGAGAGAGAGAGAGAGCGCACAAGCGAGGGAGGGGCAGAGAGAGAGGGAGCCACAGCATCCGAAGCGTGCTCCAGGCTCCGGGCTGTCAGCACAGAGCCCGAGGCGGGGCTCGAACCCACGAACCGTGAGACCGGGACCTGAGCTGGGGTCAGACGCTTACTCGCCTGAGCCACCCAGGCGCCCCTGGGGATCTGCCCTTCAAAGGAGTGACTCAAGAGAGTCTTCTGTAGGATCCCTGAGAGCAGAGACTGAGAACCACAGGTCATTGGAGGCATTTGTTTACGGGTGGGAGGCCTCGTGTGGGTCTTTCCTAGTTGTTGGACTTCGAGGGTCAGGCGTGAAGCGACGTGTCCAGTTCCCATAAGTGGGGGCGGTAATATTTCCCCAGCTTATCCCAAGAGATGGTTATGAGGATGACCTGAGACAGAAGGGTACGGAAGCTCTTGGTGCAGAAGAAAGGGTTCCGGAGAAGTGAGTTTTTACGAGACCACCAAGCTCCCGGTGGCCAGCGACAAATATTCAAGTAGCCACAGGGCCCTTGCTGTTCGCTCACCTTGTGCGTGAGCCCTGTAGAAAGATTAAAGGGCGGAGAAGGATGGGGAGCGGGTGGCGTTTTGTGGCCCAGCTCTCCTTAAAGGGTCTTTCCAGAAGTCTCTGGGGGAGCCCATCTCTTAACCCTTTGCCCTCCATCGACCCCCCCGAGGGCTGCCCTCAGCCAGCGGTGGCTGCGTCGGGTCCTTGGAGGATCTGGTTCTACCAGGCGCCCGCTGGCCCCGAATGGCCTCCTCTGGGCCCAGAGGCTTTGCCACGTGCGACGGTGGTCCTCGCCTGGGTGACAAGCTCAGTGCCGAGTCGCGCCGAGCGGGGCTGGCAGGCGGCCAGCTCCTGGTTCCCCCTGTTTTGTGTTCCTCCCTCATAACTGTTTATTGTGACAGGTAAACACTTGTTTTGAAAGCTTGCAGGCATACTATTAAAACACAAGTGTGCTTGACCCAGTCAAGCTGGGCTGTAAAACGTTTATCTTTTTGAATGACAAACGCTGGCGTGTCTTCTCTCTCTCTCCTTTCTCTTCTCCTTTTCCCTCCTTCCCTTCTCTGCCGGACCTATTCCCTTCTTCTCCGTCCATGACTTTCCTCCCACCGAAGCCGGGTGGCCACCGGCTGCACATTTGTCCCGTGGGGAGGGGGTGGAAGAGGAAAGGACAGAGGGGCAGGGGATACCATTCAGTTACTTGTGACTCCAGGGATCTGGGGCCTGGGTAAGTGTAACTGACAATTGGCCCTTTAGCTTGTCAAAAAGGTTTGTAAGCACTCGCGGAAAATCGAAGGAGATGACAAACGTGGATTTAACTAAAATCGCGTTCTTGATTTTTTTATGTTATGTTATTTTATTACTTGAGAGAGAGAGCGAACGCAAGTGGGGCAGAGGGGCGGAGGGAGCGAGAGAATCCCAAGCAGGCTCCACGCTCAGCACGGGGCCCAACGCGGGGCTCGATCCCACGACCCTGGGATCAAGACATGAGCCAGGAGGATGCGGAGAGCAGGGAACCCTCTTGCCCTGTCGGTGGGAATGCAAACTGGTGCGGCCCCTCTGGAAAACAGTGTGGAGGTTCCTCAAAAAAGTAAAAATAGATCTACCCCATGACCCAACAATAGCACTGCTAGGAATTGACCCAAGGGATACGGGAGTGCTGATGCATAGGGGCACTTGTACCCCAATGTCCATAGCAGCACTTTCAACGATAGCCAAATGATGGAAAGAACCGGAATGTCCATCCACCGATGAATGGATAAAGAAATTGTGGTTTATGTACACAATGGAATACTACGTGGCAACGAGAAAGAATGAACTCTGGCTTTTTATAGCAACGTGGATGGAACTGGAGAGTGTTACGCTAAGTGAAATAAGTCCTACAGAGAAGATAGATACCATATGTTTTCCCTCTTCTGTGGATCCTGAGAAAATTAACAGAAGACCATGCGGGAAGGGAAAGAAAAAAAAAAAAAAAGGTAGAGAGGGAGGGAGCCAAACCATAAGAGACTCTTAAAAACTGAGAATAAACTGAGGGTTGCTGGCGGGTGGGAGGGAAGGGAGGGTGGGTGATGGGCATTGAGGAGGGCACCTGTTGGGATGAGCACTGGGTGTTTCATGAAAACCAATTTGACAATAAATTTCATATTAATAAAAAAAAAAAGACATGAGCCGGAATCAAGTCAGACGTTCATTGACTGAGCCACCCAGGTGCCCCTAACATCGAGTTTTGCTTTGTTTTTTTAAACTTACTACTCTGAAATAATCATAGATTCGCAAGAGGCTGCAAAGAATTGTACAGGAAGGTTCTTTGCGTCCTTCACCCAGGTTTCCCCAATGGCGGTATCTTGTAGGACGACAGGCCAGCATCACAACTGGGAAAGTGACACGAAACAATCCACAGGCTTTCCTCAGATTTTACCTGTTTTACATGCACTCGAGTGTGTGTGTGTGTGTGTGTGTGTGTGTGTGTGTAAGGTCAAGGGGTTCGTAGAGCAACTCATCTTGGAACGGGAGACGATGTAACAGAATCCCCTTTTGTCCACAGATGGGACTTTGAAGGAGGGACCTTCGATGGGTCTTTCTTACTGAATATGTTCCTTCCCCCTGCCCCCCCCCCCCAGCACACCCCACTTTGCAGTTGGCTGTAAGCTGTATGGCGGGGCGTCCCATTCTTGGGACCCCTTCTGTGGCTTACTTTCTGCTTTCACAGGTGGTTTGCGAAACCAAGTAACCTGTGCAAACATGTGAGTAGAAGCTAATGGTTTGAGGTGTTCTGCTTTTCAGATAATCGTTCCTAGGAACCGTCCTGCCCTGTCCTGAAGGAGTGATGTGAATGGCAGGGACTTCAAGCAACATGGAAGGCCACTGGGGACGTATTTGAAGGAGGCAAGTCTTAACGAGACTCAGTCTCGCTCATATAGAACCAATTGGCCCATTGTCTAACAGCCATCATCGGTTTTAGCTTGAATTTCTGCAGATTGATTTAATCTTACTTCTGCACGACAGCTCTTGAAATCCGAGCAGACAGCTCCAAAGCCCCATTCACATCTCTGTGTCTCCAGATTAAATATTTCCTCACCAGTGCTTCATGGTGAGAAATCTTGTCGTCCCCCTTGGTTTCAGCTTCTGTTAATTGATGTCCCTCTCAAACCCTGCTGCCCTCCATGGAGGATAAGGATTCTGTGGGCGTAAACAGGTTTAGGATGTAAACCGGCCCTGGCCTTTCCTGCTCTGGATGGGCTTTGTTCTAGGCAAGCCCTGCTGGGAGCTGCCTCGTGCAGTGACCCGTGCGTGGCTTCCACGGCTGAAGTCCACGTGTATACCGTGTTACATTTGACTCTCAAAGATGCCACCCCACGCTCCAGTCTTTTGAAATAATTTTCCGTCGTATTTCGTGAAATTGCATTATGGGAGTTCGTTGTGGTAACAGTTTCAGAAGTCGTAAGCAAACAATGATTTCATAGGACAAAAGTAGACCGCTATTTCCCGTACGTAGTGGAGCGGTATGTCGTTATGTGTATGTAGCCGCCAGCGGAGTCCATTCTAACTTACAACAGCACAAGGGTATCATCTCCCAGTTCTAGGGTCTAGAAGTCTGCCACGAAGATGTTAGCAGGGCCATGCTCCCTCTGAAGGGTTTAGGGGAGAGTCTGTTCCTTATCTTCAAACTTTTAGCTTCTGGTGTTGCCTTGGTGGTCCTGGGCTTGTAGACGCATGGCCCCCATTTTTGACTCCTTGGTCACATGGACGTCTCCCTCCGTCCTTGTCTGTCTCTGAATCTCTTCTCCTCTTTTCCTGGAAAAGGATATGTCCTCCTAACCCCTCTGATCTCAGGATGTGATCTTATTTGGAAACTGGGACATTGCGGACGCGATTAGCTAAGGTGGAGTCTCACTGGAGAAGGATGGGTCAGTCGTTACAGGTGTCCTTATTTGTAAGGGCAAAGAGCTCCTAATTTGGTGAAAACAAATGTAAACAGCTTGCTGAAAAATCAGGACACTTTCTAAAAACTCAGGTTCAACTAAAATGAAATTTTTCAAAATTCTCTTCCAATAATTACAGATTGATTCATAGGAAGTTGCCAAACATAGTACAGAGGGATCCTCTGTGCCCTTCACCCATTTCCCCAAGGCGGTGACGTCTTGCATGACCCGCAGCATCACAGCTAGGAGATTGACATTAGAGCAATCCACAGGCCTTATGCATACTTCACTCAGTGTCATGCACTCATTTGCATGGGTGTGTGTCCGGTCAAGGGCTTTGAACGCTTGAGCTCAGGCTTCGCGTGGGCACCTGTTAGATGGGACCTCTGCCCGCCCTGCTAACATAAAAGAGTGGAATGAAGAAGGTTGGGGCAAAGTGGAGTGTTGAGGCTCTCGTGGAGGTGAATGAAACCTTTGTGGTAGAGATGCTCTCAGAGCAATTAAACTGGAATATCAAGTCAAGCTCAATGGCCACTCCAGGGAGACCAAAAAAAAAAAAAAAAAAGGAAGGAATCGTTCTTTCCAGTATCGCGTGGCGAAGTCTTAGGTATTAGTCCTTCTATGAGAGAGAGGAGTAGGAAATAGGCCAGGAGTGGCTGCTGGTATAGGACCTGCTCTCAAGAATGGAGAGAAATGAACACGGGATGTACTCAGAGTGGATGAAGGAGGCTCCGGTCAGGGTCCAATATGGCGCCTTCAGAGTTTCTGGCACTTTGTGACATGACTGGATGCTGAGGGAGACCCACAGTGGAATCACTTGAATAAGGAATTTCTACAATGGTCCAAACTGACTTCAAACTTGATTATCTTCTAAGAAACATGACTGCCTTAGAGGCTGCAAGTTGAAAGAACTTCAAGAAAAGGTTTAGTAGAACTGATGAATAATCGATCTACTGTGTGTGATGAAGGGGAAATTGGGGATGTTCACAGGGCTACCTTTGAGGCTGACGTCAAGAACGTCCACACCCTCCCACAGCGCATCTCTGGGGGGGCCCCGTCAAACAGGGAGCCCTAGATGGGAGGCCCACTGTGCTGATTATGGAAAACTGGAGAGAACTTAGGATGCTCTTAAGTTTTAGCCTTTCAAATGTAGTCAGAGTGGAGAACTATAAAATAATCTGTTGATCTATGGATTTAAAACCGCTTTCTCCACAAAGGAAATCTTCAAAGGAACCCCCCCCCTTTTGTTTGTTGGGTGGTGGGACACATTTTCTTAGTAATCTCTCCAGGCTGGGTGGGAGACCAAGAAGGGGGAGATCCAGGCTCTGGGAGGAGGAATGGGGCCTGGGTCTTGGTAGCCCTGAGATGCTGGGGGCTGCTTTGTAAGGCATCTGAGGACTTCAAGGCGGTAAATGCTCCTTGAACATTAGATCAAGACTGAGTGGGTTTGGTAGGTTATGAATCTCGTTTATAGACCCGATAATGGTAATTGGTGGGGTCTTAATTCTTGGGGAACCATAAGTCTCTCCCCCCGCCCCCGCAACATACATGAAAATAAATAAAATAAAGAGGAACAACAAAGTATTTCCCAGTTTTTCCTCTTTCCCCAAACACCTTCCATGTTTACTCTGTTCTCTACCAAGAGCAGAACCACAGAAGATGGGCGTCCTCAAGGTCTGGCTCAGACCCAACGCCGTGAAGATGTGCTGACAGCACATGTGGGACGGGCTCACTTTTTAGGAGCATGTAAGTGGGAGGGTGTGGCTTAGGGATGGATTAAAAAGAAGCAAGGGCTGGGAAGATTAGAAAGGAAGGAGGCGTGAGGAGGAATGGAGGGAGCCCGTGGAGATACCGGCTGCCATATTAAGTCCTCTTCAGGGGGACCGTCTACAGGCTTGAGGGGGGGACCCCACAACTCTTGGACAATGCAAGCTAGATGAGGGTGAACCACACCTTTATGTCATTGCCTCCACTGCTAATCCTATACTTTGGGTTTTCTCTTCAGAGAGCCAGCATGGAGCCAGAACAAGCACGGGGATGAGAGAAATGTCACTGAATTTTCTCGAGTTAAACTTCCCTTCTCTCGCAAGCCACCCCATCCCGCCACATGGCAGGGTGAGAGCCCTCCCCAGATCAGCTTTCCGGATGCCAGTCAGGGGACGACCTTGCCAACAGACCTCTCTAAGGAAAGCGATCTCGGGACCGGCGTAGCTTCTCCATCTCTGTGGCATTTTGTGCCAGGTCTGTGCCTGGACACCCAGGAAACCCAGCCTTCCCCGCGGGGGCTCTGAGCCGAAGGAAAACCCCGAGACTCCCTTAGACACATGGGCGAGATGTGTCAGGCAGGCTTTTGTCTGCTAGAGTCTTACTGCTTTTCCGAGCTGCTGCCGGGAGGGGAGGAGGCAGCCCAGGACCCTCTGGTCTCTGATTCTCCAAATGAACCCGCTGATTTGGTTGTTTCTGCTCTTCTTCCCCTTCTGGAAGGAGGGAGGCAGGTTGTAGATGGGAACACCACCAACATCTGAGGTGCCTCCTGTGTCTCAACTATGTTCTTTTTTCTCAGTTGAGAGATTTCTTCTTCTTTTATTCTTATTTATTTTGTGGGGAAGGGAGAGGGGAAGAGAGAGAGAGCGCGCAGGGGAGAGGGGCAGAAGGAGAGGGAGAGAGACCCTCAAGCAACCTCCATGCTCAGCACGGAGCCTGATGCGGGGCTCGATCCCACAACCCTGGGATCATGACCTGAACCGAAATCGAGAGTCAGGCACTCAACCCACTGAGCCACCCGGGCGCCCTGGACTGAATCGTTAATCTCACAAGTCACGAACAAATCCTCTTAAGTGGCGGAGATACCCTAGGAAGTTCCGGAAGCACGGGCTTTTGGAGCTCTTGCCCAGGTTTTAGATGAAATTTTGATTTTGCATCAAATGATATTTTCCCCAGGGCTTGAGCTCAGCGTGTCCATTTTTAAAGGAGCCTTGCAGCAAGGGCGAGTTGAATAATAGTCGCCGAGAAACTGAACAGTTGTGATTAATTCCAGTTGCTTTGCTCAGGTGCAGCATATTCATCACCTGCAACAGGCGTTAGTGTATCTCTTAGAAATATTTCAGCAAGGATGAAACGGTCGCCTCTTTCCTTGGGTGGGGCCAAGATGCTGTCGGCGATTCAGAAGTGATAAGAAGCAATCAAGCCTTCAGAATCCAGTTTAGATAGAGTCAAGCCATAAGAGCCTATCTGAAGTATCTGGAACTTTCAGATTTGATACACGTGAGAGCTAGCGTTTATGAACCAGTCATTCGGGTCAGATACCGTGCGGAGCAGCAGAGGAGAAGACTGATGCTCGAGATGTGGAGTGTCAGCCCAAGGTCACATGGCAAGGGTCCTTCCCCGGAGGCTGTGCGCCGGACGTGACCGTAATCTACCTTCCCACGCCATCCCATTCCGTGTAACAGGGGTTGGGTTCTAGGACAACCACAAGAGCTGCTAAGCGAACGTGGGACTAGTGACGTGAGTGGCTCTGGGGCCATTGCTGACTGCTGATCGCCACGGTGTTGAGACTTGGGAGCCAAATCAAGGCCACAACAGGTCCAGGGGGAGTTTGGGGGCAGCCCTCGGTTGTGTCTCATTCCGGCCATCTCCCTTTCCGCCGTGGGGTTTAATTCTGCCTGTTTGACGGCTGCCCTTGTCTGAGGGTGAGAACCTCAGCTTATCTACATGATCAAGGGCTCAGGATGCTCCCACCCCTGTCCTCCTTTCTGCCCATGACAGGCCCTGGCTTGTCTCTGTGATCGGGTTATTGGGCTTGCTCCAAGCTGTTCATAGGCCCACAGGATTTATGTGCATATGTATGTACGCACACGTGTATGTGTGTGTGTTATCAGATGCAGAAACACCACCCTAGCGATGGGAACAAAGAGCACCACAGAGAGAGTAGTCTTTGGAAAAGACATATATGGGGAGCTGGGTGGCTCAGTCGGTTAAGCCTCCAACCTCAGCTCAGGTCATGATCTCACGGCTCGCGAGTTCGAGCCCCACATCGGGCTCTGTGCTGACAGCTCAGAGCCTGGAGCTGCTTCAGACTCTGTGCCTCCCTCTCTCTCTGCCCCTCTCCCACTCTCTGTCAGAGGAGAGGGACACAGGGAGGGAGACAGAGAATCTCAAGCAGGTTCCACACTCAGCATGGACCCTGACGTGAGCCTTGATCCCATGAATCTGGGATCATGACCTGAGATGAAATCAAGAGTCAGACACTCAACCAACTGTACCACCCAGGCGCCCCTTAAAAAATATTTTTAATTGAAGCATAATTAATGTACAATGTTATATTAGTGTCGGGTATACAACATATTGACTCAATTCCATGCATTAAGGAAAGAACAGTCTTCGTGGCAATTTGTGACATTGAAACACTGGTCCTCAGTGGCCCCAGTTATGTTCCGATCCTTTCCGCACTGTTGGCAGACCTCTCGCCCCATTTTAGATTCCATGACGATCTAATACAACGAGTTTGAGCGTTGTAGCATGAATTTCACTCCCAACGGATACACGTAATTTCCAATGTGATGGTTGCAGGTCTGTTTTTCTCTTTCATTCGAGAAAGCAAGTAGGATGGCTAAAAAAAAAAAAAAATCACGAGTTTTAACGTTATTGTAAATAACAAATTACCTGCGGCCGAACCCACAGTTCATCAGGACACATCAGCATGTTAGGCAGTCACCAAGGAGACCTGCCGGTTTAGAGTGCAAACCATAAGGGACCTGAGATCTCAAGATCCAGTTCCAAGGTCCTGCTGTTGACCTGACATGAGTCGCTGGCCCTGGGGTTCCTCCTCCATCAAATGAGATGGCTGGACCGTCGAGCAGAAGTTAGCTAAAGGAGTCTGGGACTCTGGTAAGGACCAGAATGACAGGACATCATCCATATCCGTGGGTGCGCTGTATTTTCTGCTTGCTCTAGAGGTTATGTCTCACTGTAGAGGAATTTGTTTGTTCTCCATGGTGCTAGAGCTTCAGCCCAGCATCAAGACATTTAAGTCAGCAGGTTGCCTGATAGGCGTTGGCCCAGGCGTGATGGTCAGGCTGTAGGTGAATTCCTTCCCCTCTTTTGGGGATCGGTCCTACCCAAGACGTTCAGAGCCTGCCAAAGGGATGGGTAGACCATGATCGTTAATAATTGCTGGCACCTTGAAGCAAAAGCAGATTTGCTCTCCCTTCCCCAACCGATGGGGCAATGCCATGGCCAAAGCTACAAGGCCATAGCAAAAGCACATTATGCCTCAGCCATTCTGCCAACATGCTGGGCTAATTGCCTGTGCAGACCTCTGTCTGATGCAGAGCGAGAAAGAGAAAACAACGATTTGGACTTTCAGTAATCTCTGGGGAGGTGATGCCTTCAGCCACTTAAAGGAAAGAAAAAAAATTCTGGAAATTTAAGTCTCTTTTCGAATTCTTCCCAGGCTCGCTCCATCTATCATCCAAGCTGAAACTGCTCTCATGATATATTGTACGTGGAGATTACACTACATCATTGGAGTTCTGACATTGCCACGGGTTGTAGTGGGTTATAATGCAACGTAACAAATTACAATAGCGGACATTGACAAATTCAGTTTTGGGGGAGTTTAAATTAATTTTGAGCTGCTTCAAGTTGGTTTCGAAAGTAATTTTTAAATAAATCAGAGGTGGACGGGGGAAAGAGAGCTCCAAAGACTAACATGTGGTCGGGAAGTTCGGGGCCAAATCTGGTTTTAGTCTTGGAGAAGAGTGGGTTCCTCAGTTGGACCCAGACACCCTGCCTTCTATTCCGAGAACAGAGCCAACAGAGAGAAGGGGCTGACCTTACAGGCAAAGGGGAGAACACCAAATGACTGAGTGCTCTCTAGGATCCGGCGGGCAGCGCTCCTTACCTTGCTTCCCAGAGGCAAAATTGGGTTTCTTGCAATGCAGGAAACACAATTATATTGCAGGATATCTGAAATAGTACAGAATGCTCAGAATAGGTTGCCTTTGGAATACATTACGGATCACAGAGAGGGGGTGTAACTGAGTAGGAAGCACACAGAATTAGGAATCGGGAAACCAGTATTCGATTTCCATGCGTCACACAGACTCATGCGGGAAGCTGGGTCTCTATGGGTCTCAAATTCTCCATCTGCTAAAGAGGGGAATAAGTAATGTGTCCCATGTGCTTCCCAGGACTCCCAGAAAGATGCGGGAAACCCTTTGCCCTTTGGAAACTATAAAGAGAACAAGACATTGATATTGTTTTTGATGTTGTTACCATTACTTTGGGTGTATTTTTAAAAAATTTTTTTTAATGTATATTTATTTTTGAGACAGAGAGAGACAGAGTGTGAACAAGGGAGGGTCAGAGAGAGAGGGAGACACAGAATCTGAAACAGGCTCCAGGCTCTGAGCAGTCAGCACAGAGCCCGACGCTTGAACTCACGGACCGCGAGATCATGACCTGAGCCGAAGTTGGACGCTCAACCCACTGAGCCACCCAGGCGCCCCACTTTGGGTGTATTTTAGAAGGCAAGGCATTCTGATTTGAGGAGGACTGCTCTAGCATGGTGTAACACAAGCATCCATATTCCTCAAACTTTGTGTTGAAGGAGCGATGGTGGGAGCAGTGACTGGGCATTTTGTGACGTAAGGAAGACGCTGAGATGGAATAGAGTGGAACATTCTAACAGAGATACTGCATGGATTCCCCGCACCCTAACAAGGGAACGATTGCCCACCATCTTGGAGAGACTCCCCTCCTTTTACACAGAGAGAGACAAAGAGAATCCAAGTCGATGAAGCTTCCTTTTTTTTTCTCCCCACAAAGAAATAGTCATTTCTCAGTGCATGGGAATCAATTAGCCACAGCGCTGTGTTCAGGTAGACTTTAGATTAGCTCGAGACCACTCCACTATAGATAATTAACCTTCGTACCCAAATTAGCAGTGAAATAAGCCAGTTATTAGTTTTCATAATGAACAAAATTGAGTATTTTGGAAAGTTAAACCCCTAGAGCTTAAATTAAAATAAGCATCTGGGAGAAATCCCTAAAGTATACTTCAATTCATTAATACTACAAATTCCACAGTAGATTGAACTGACAATGTGCCTTCTCTAAAGGAAATTGAGTCTCTCAAATAATCATCTGGACTGACCTCAGAGAGTGATTCTGCTCGATGCTCGGAATCTCAAAGACCGGCGGAATGAGTCGATGTCCTTTTCTGGCGAGGAGGCAAGAGGCAGGCAGAGAAGGCGAGGAGCTACACGGGGCACTAAAGCAAACAAATGGTTTTATTAAAGGTTTCAAAGAAAATTGTCTTGACTCCAGCCTGGAGGATAGGCTCCCGTTGGCTTGACTTTTCCTTCGAGGGCCAGCATGCTATGGATCATTGAGCTGAGCGTCAGACGGATGGGTGCTCTCTCTTACTGGCCATGTGGCTTTGGAAAAACCACTGAACTTCTCCACGTCTCAGTTTCCTCCTCGGTCAGCTGAGAGCCCTAGTGGCTGCCTTACTCGTCTGACAGTTTACAGGATCAGTCCACCAAGCTCTGACCATGGAGAGGGGCTAGAAACACGAACACGGTCTTCTCCTTTAGGGGGAAAGAACCTCAACTTCCCCATCCCCACCCCACCCCCTCCTAGGAAAATGACATGTCAAAATAATCAAGGACTTAGATATTAATAAATATTTATTGAACGTATTTGCTGAATATTTCACATGGATTATCTCTTTTAATCCTCGTGAAATCCTATCTGTTCTATTATTTTGCTCGTTGCCTGCCAGAGATCACTCAGCCATCCAGGGGCAGGAGCGAGATCTGAGCTCCAGAGCCACACACCTCACCACGGTGCTGGGGGGTGGGGGGAATCCACGTCTGTGCAAAGGGGGGCCTCGCCCAAATCCACGATGCCTAGAAGATTCTCTGTCCTGGCGAAAGTCCCGCAGGACCGCCACCTGCAATGCCAAACCCAGAAGGTCATCACCAGCTCAGAAGCCAAGGCGAAGAGCCAACCCCACAGTCAAATACATCCCCTCATTTCCTTTGGAAGGCAGTCCTGTTACGTGACTAATACTGTTTCCATTTTATAAATTGAGGACTCGGAGGCTTGGGGAAGTTGAATAACCTGTCCTGGATTATGCAGCTCGAATTGGTAGAGCGTTGTGCAGACACGAGGGCCATGGTGTTTTCCCCTTGGCCTCCGGGCTGTGTGTATCATCCTAGCTTGCCCTGGTGAGGGTTTCTGTGAAACCAGGTCACAAGGGAGATGCTCCTCAGTGTTACGCAAGGGCAAGGACAGCTTTCCTTACCCAGTCTCTATTTGGACTGGCAAAAAAGAAGATCCTTCCTTCTGGTGTCTTTTGGAGTATACGGGGATATGATCCCAAGGGATGTGAACAGTGGTTGACCCTTGAATGCTGCCCAACGTTTGCACGACCCTTACATTGTCTCGTCCGAGTGAGTATCACAAAACACTCGTACTCTCTCTCAGATTTGTAACTGGAACGATACTCCGTGTCTAAATGGGCGTCCCCATCGGCCTCAGGCTCAGGGCACCCGCATGGGATGGGGACGTTCTGGGATAGCCCAGGCCCAGACATGGCAGCCAGGGCCGGAAGGGCCCTTCGAACCGTTCCGCTTATCTTTGAAGCCACCCTTCCTGACATGGGTGGAAACAGACCAATGAGTTGGTGAGACGTGGCTCGGGGCTGCTGACTGTGTGTGGCATAGGGTTTCCAAGGGCTGGGCTGCCTGAGTTCTTCCATGCTTGGGCAGAAGCCTATTCATGCGGGAGGGAGACTTTCATCAACAAGGAAGGAACAAAGTTAGCAAACGTTTCCGGGGGCGACCCAGCGCATTAATATCCGACAGCGGCAGGAGCGTGCCGACTTTGGAAAATAATCAAGGTGAGGCTGCATTGGAGATGGAGATAAATTCAGAGGGATTTTTCATGCACATGAGGAGCCTGGAGTTCAGTAAGGGAGACGTGGTGGCCTCTAAGAGGAGACAAGATAATTTATGGAGAGAAGAGGAAAACAATGCAACAGAAATTCAATGAATATTTGCCTGAGTCTTCAAAAGGAGGCTGGGAGCAGATGCTTGGATTGAACACACATCCCCCAGGGAGAAAACAGTATAGAAAGGAATCAAGACCGAATCGGTAAAAAGATGATGAAGAAATTAGAAATTCTAAAGACAAACAGAACTCGGATGCCCATAGAATCTGGATGAGCTCCAAGGGTCTGGGAAGAAAAAGGCAAATCAGTAGTCCCTCCCCTCACCTCCTTACAGGCTGGTCCTCGGTCCTTCGAGCGGGATTGGGGTAGGGGTGCCATTCAGCTCCAGTTTGAGGGCAAGAAGTCAGGGCCAGAGCGGAGCCAGGGTCTGAGAGGGGGCGTTAGGGTTACCACCAGGCTGGAAATATGGAAGGGGTGGGGCACACACACAGAGAACCCAGGGCAACCCAGGGCAAATCATAGGTCACGAAACCAGGGGTTCGCCGGAAAGGATGTGGTCTTCTGGATTTTAGGGGTACACCAAGATTCACGAGAAAGGCCCAATCGGAACACGTATACGATCAGAATTTATGGGCCATTTCTGTGTTGCTGAGGGACACTTAGAAAAGCTCAGAGATCGAAAAACTCGGTCCACAGCTTGGAGTTCAAATGGTTGGGGGGCAGAAATGGAAGCCGACTTCTGTACAAAGCCCCTTCTCATGGTCTCCTTCAAACTACAGGAGTTCGGTTTCTGTTTTCCAGACCCCCTTTGTCGCCATTATGTTTGATTCGCAGTGGAGGCTTCACTGATCTCATGGGGGAGAAAACTAGGAGGACAAGGCTCGTAGGGAGCAACCTGAAAGTCCCTAGAAATATTTTTTAAAGAAAGGGAAAATAGCGGGGCGCCTGGATGGCTCGGCCCATTGAGCGTCCAACTTCAGCTCAGGTCATGGTCTCACAGCTGGTGGGTTCAAGCCCCGCGTCGGGCTCAGCGCTGACAGCTCAGAGCCTGGAACCTTCTTTAGATTCTGTGTCCCCCCTCTTGCTCTGCTCCTCTCCTGCTCATGCTCTCTCTCTCTCTCTCTCAAGAATAAATAAAACATTAAAAAATTAAAAAAAAAAAAAAGAAAAACAGCTCACCAAACATAAAGAACATCAATCGAATTTTATACGCCCTCATGCAGCAATACTGCGACAATTTTCATTTCTCATCCTTTCCAGGGCATTCCTGTGCCCTGGAAACTTTCTAGAGACACCCCCACCCCCCCGCCCCGCTTCTTCAGCGCCTTGAATGGATTTGTTTTGCTTTGCTCCGGTTCACGTACGGGCACTTAACTCCAAGTAGGACCCTCCACCCAAATGTTCAGTATGTTCACGATTTTGCTGGGTGGGGGTCTCCCTTCTTGGATCTCGTGGGAGCCTCTGAGGAGCCTGGATGCTGGAGGTGGTCAAATTCCACGTAACCTTGTCTTAGAAGTCTTCCTCCAACCTTGGCTTCTCATATGCGTGTTTACATGGTAACTCGGAGCCAGAACATAGGCTGGCGGGCCCCTCGTGCCCGTATCAACTCACTGTCCCCTACCAGACAGCATATCTGAAGCCTGGGTTTATTTCCTCTCTGCTTCCTCTGTATCCCGCTCAGATTATTGCTACACATGCCACACCTCTCCTACCATCATGGTTCTGTTCCGGCCTTCAGTGCCCTCATTTTGAACCGTCTCCGGTGCAGGTCATTATGGCACAGTGTTCTGAGCAGAGCCTTTGCAACAGGCAGGTCTGATTTTGGAGATCTGGCTCTGCGTTCCAGGGGACGTTTGTCTTGGTCCCTGCTGTATCAGTCGTCTGTTGCTGCTGTAACAAATTGCCCCAAAGTTGACAGCTGGCAACAACACAGATTTATGACGTCTTCATTCTGGAGGGCAGGCGCGCAAACTGGGTCACTCTCCCCGGGTTAAAGGAAGGTGTCGGCAGGACCGCGTTCCTTCCTGCAGGTCCCGGGGAAGAGTCTCTTTCTTGCCTTGTCCGGCGTCGAGAGGCCACCCACATTCCTTTGGCCTGTGGCCTCTTTGCTTCGTGTTCAAGACCAGCAGGGGCTGGTTGAGGCTTTTTCCTACTCTATCACTCTGACGCTGACCTTTTCCACCTGGAAGGACCCTCGTGATTACGTGAGATCCATTTGGATCATCCAGGGCAGTCTTCCTGTTTCAAGGTCAGCTGACTAGCAAACTCAACTCCATCTGCTTCCTTAATTTCTCTTTGCCAGTTAACCTTAACCATATATATTCGTAATTTCTTTGACCATCTTTGGGGCGGAGAGCATTTTTCTGCCTTCCACACCTGCCGGTGTTTCAGAGACCTGGTGATGGGCAAAGACCCTCTCCCACTGACAGGCTGACGGTACTGGAACATGCGCTTTCCCAGGCTCGGGCTTGTGACTTAGGTCCAGTTCATCAGAGGTGCCTGGACCGGACTTGAGCTTGGGACGCACAAGAACAAGGTGTGTGTGGGGGGGGGGGAGCTGCTGAGTGAAGTATGGGGCATTGTTCTCGGGCTTCTGCCTCTCAATATTTCTGTGAGCCTCCTGACACCCCCCCCCCCCAAACTATTGTTTTCAATACTTAGTAGTATTGCCCTCATCGTTCATTAACAATTTTTGATACCTTTTTAACAAATCCCTTTCCCGCCAGCACACATTCATCATTTGTTACTTATAGCTATGGTCCCCAAATGACACAGAAACCTGCCAGCTAGGTGACCTCAGGCAAGACGCCGAACCTCTCTGGCCTCGGTTTCTTTATGCAACACCTACCTCATGAGTTTGGGGGACAGCGAAGGAGGTAAGGTGTAAAGTTTGGAGACAGAGCTTGGCATCTAAAAGACACTTAGTGGGGCGCCTGGGTGGCTCAGTTAGCGGACCGACTTCGGCTCAGGTCATGATGTCACAGCTGTGAGGTCGAGCCCCGCGTCGGGCTCCGGGCCGACAGCTCGGAGCCCGGAGCCTGCTTCGGATTCTGCGTCTCCCTCTCTCTCTGCCCCTCCCCGCTCATGCCCTCTCTCTCTCTCTCTCTCTCAAAAATAAACATTAAAGAAATTATAATAAATAAAAAATACTTAATAAATGGGAGGGGAAGGAGGAGAATGGAATAATTCCTATGTCCTGGATCGAGAAGTTAAGATCTCAGACTGGTAGAAGGCATTCAGGAGTAAATTGGCACACGGAAGCTGGAACACAGCATGTCATCTGTAAGTGTTTGTGCATTTTCAAAAGCACAAAGTGCCATTCAGAGGTTATATATAAGCCCACGCTCTAAAGACAATTGACTGAGACACAATTGTAAAGATAAGGCCGAAATCAATTGAGACGTGATGGAAAAGGTCAAACCAACAGGTTATTATCATGTTCACAAAGAGTCTGCAGAAAGCCAGCCGGATTTCTCTCTTTGGGGACCTCAGAGCGGATAATCTAGAGGACTAGTCCCAAGGTAGGCAGAATTTCCCACATACCTCCCTCACACATGCCAGCACCATCTTGAAAGATAAATGGTTCACACCCTTGAAAGCGACTGAGATATGAGCTCTTGGCTATGACTGATGCACACGGTCAAATAATGTGACGTCGGGAAGTCTCCTTGAGATGGCATCTTCTACATTATATTATGTTATTTATTTTTTATTATTTTTAACACTTTTTATTTATTTTTGAGAGGCGGAGAGAGACAGAGCATGAGCAGGGGGTGGGGGACAGAGAGAGAGGGAGACACAGAATCCGAAGCGGGCGCCAGGCTCCGAGCCGTCAGCACAGAGCCCGACGTGGGGCTGGAACCCACGAACCGCGAGATCATGACCCGAGCCGAGGCCGGACGCTCAACCGACGGAGCCACCCAGGCACCACCGAGATGGCATCTTCTCAAATGGCTGACTGGTAGAAGGAATTGGTTCCATTGGTTGATCACTCAACAGCACTGCCTCCTCTCCTCCAAGCACACAGCAAGGGTAGCGATATCTGCAGTAGCTAATGTTTATTGGGTGACTTCCCAGGTGCCAAGTCTGGACTCCAATCTTCACCCATATTGTCTTAATGGTGGTTCCTCTAGGCAGGCGCTGTTGGTGACAGGCAGTCTCTGGAAGCAGACGGTCCGAGGACGGAAGGGATGTAGGTTTACTGGGAGTAACATCCCCGAATGGGAAGGTGGAAGGAAGCTGGATCGGTCAGAGGGGAGCTGTTGGGCCAACGCAGAGCCCGCCAAGTCTCTGCCAGCCCCGTGCGGAGTTTGAGAGCACAGACTGCCCTCTTGAGGAGTCCTTCATGAGGCGGAAATGACCTGGCCTGAGTCCCACTTCTCCATTCAGCCACCGGCCGGGGGACTCCTTGAGGCCGTCGTGACCACAACGCCCTAAGCTGAGGCGTACCCCAAAGGCATTAAAAACTAGAGGTGTCGGCTAAACCTCTACATTCTTCGCTGCTTCCCTGAGTCTGGCGGGTGAGGTCAGGGAAGCATGGACCAGGAGAGACCCTTGCCTGCAGTGTTCAGCCAGGAGGAACGGACCCCGAAGGTCGAACCCCCCGGGTCCCTAACCACCTGCTGTACAACGGAGGCCTCTCGCGGAAATCTCCCAGAGACCTCACAGAGATTGAGTGCACTTGAAGGCACTTGAAGTTTCTTTGAAAAGAATAAAGGTCCATAAACGTTCAAAGGATTTGACAAATGGATATTAAAAAACAATAAGCAATATCCCATTTATTAATTTTCCTCAATTTTCCCTGCCTGCTGTTTGAGACATTTTGTTCCAGTTCCCAGAGAGGCATTAAGGAAGACTTTTCACAGCATATGAAAAGTATTAATAATTTGGGATGGTCTTAATTCATTTCATGATTCAGTTCTGCCAAATCTCCGGAGACCGCTTCTAGCCTAGTAATTATAAAAGGTGCTTCCAGATCAGTTCTGACTTGATCTTACGCTATTTGATCATTTTATTATTCCGTTTTACTTTATTATTCGGTTTGATTTGGTTCTGTTAAGAAACCTAAGGCTACATAAACTGTATATTTTATGTCGTTAAAAGTTCTGTTGAGATACATTCTTATATAAAAAGGCCCTAATGATAAATCGATGTCATTTATTTTTAAATCCTCGACACCGCTCACAGGCGCACGCACGGACCCTGTGGGTAGAGCGGGTATGACTCGATTTGAGCTGCTCTGTCTTCACGCTTTAAACACGTAGGTTACGTTGTGCCCATGCCAGATACGCTACGATAGGCTTTTATTTTATAGCTGGTGAGTTTGATGTAATTGCAAAAGTCAAGAGGGGACTTTTGAGGTTCACGAAGGCAGGG
The DNA here is from genome assembly GCF_023721935.1 of Panthera uncia. Lineage (NCBI taxonomy): Eukaryota > Metazoa > Chordata > Mammalia > Carnivora > Felidae > Panthera > Panthera uncia. The sequence continues at coordinate 7,055 of NW_026059656.1, read as the reverse complement.
AGGGCGGCGCTCTTATTCCTCTGCCTTCTGCATGGGGCTTTGCGCGTAGAAAACAGTCAACACGTGACTATGAAGTGAGCGAATGGAAAGCCATGGAATCATACAGGCCTAGGCTCAAACCCTCAGCATGGTGCTTTCTAGTTAGGACAGCGATAAAACTCACGTTGAGTTCCACGCTCCTTGGTTTACCAGTAACCTGAGGTGAAGAATCCTTCCTTTCAGGGCTGTGGGGAGGACTGAAGACTGCAGGGGAATGGAACCTTCCTTATCCTTCTGTTGCCAACGCCAGTGGCCCCATATCCATTAGTTGAAATCCTAACTCCCCCAAAACGAAGGTATTAGGTGGGCCTTTGGGAAGTGCTTCGGCCGTGAGGGAGGAGCCCTCCCGAATGGGAGTATTCCTTAAAAAAGAGGTTCCAGAGAGATCCCTAGCCCCTTCCTGTGTGTGAAGACACGGGAAGAAAGTGCCGGCTGTGAGCCTGGAAAAGGCCGTCACCTGACCACGCTGGTACCTTGATCTTGGACTTCCAGCCTCCAAAACTCAAAGCAATCACTTCCTGTCATTTATAAGCCACCTGGGCTGTGGTATTTTGATGAAGACACCAGCACGTGGGAGCTTTCAACAAAGGACACTGTGCACAATCCTACCCACCCCATTCTACCCTCCCTCTCCCTGCCCCCGTGGGATGAAATGCTTTAGCAGAACTGACGGGTCGTGATCCTGACCTGAGTGAGTCTTCGTGGAACATCGGTTTGGTTTCTTTGGATGGGATGTACATCCTACCGATCACTCTGGTGCTTTGTCGAGACTTGACGGCTTGTGTTAGTATTAGCCGGGAGCATATCGTTTTATGTACACGCACACTTCGCGAGCACGCGTGCGATGCTGGGTTCTTAGCGCTTTCTTATCATCCTCACCATGGTAACGCGCCCGTTCGATGGAGATGTAGACACGGTTATCGTGATCTCCATTTTACGAAAGAAGGAACCGGACCACAGATAACATGTTTAATTGCTGCTGCCGGTACAGATGGGAGTCACACAGGGTGACCTGGTACCGGGGCTGTCCTAACTCCATCCTCTCCTGCCTTTGATGAGTAAAGATACCCCGAGAGGTGTTTTGTAGAAATTAAAGTCAAACCACTAGCCTGAAGGCTCAAATAACTTTTTTAAACCAATTCACTAAGTCATCCAGTTTTTTTATTTTTATTTTTATTTTTATTTTTATTTTAGAGAGAGAGAGAGAATCTTAAGGAGGCTCCATGCTCAGCACGGGCCCAGTGCAGGCCTTGACCCCACGATCCGAGGATCGTGACCTGTGCGGAAATCAAGAGTCAGACGCTCAACTGACTGAGCCACCCCGGGTGCCACTACATCGTCCAGTTCTATTGGAAGTGGGTAGACATAATTCTTTTTATTCTGAAGTAAGTAATACCTTTGGCTTGGAGGCTCGTGCACAGAACACACACACACACACACACACACACACACATCATCATCATCAATCACCATCGTCATAGGAGCCCAGGTAGCCCTGGTTCATCTGGGAGCTGCATTTGACCCATTCACTCCATCTGTCATGCGTTCATCCAACAAACAGGTCTTGAGTCTATACAGTGCACAAAATATGATGCTAAGTACTGTAGGGCACAGAGGTAGGTAAGACCTGTTCCCTGTTCGTAAGGAGGTTATTAACAAACTAATAGGGGCGCCTGGGTGGCCCAGTCGGTTGAGCGTTCGACTTCCGGGCGGGTCATGATGTCATAGCTTCGAGCCCTGCGTCGGGCTCTGTGCTGACAGCTCCGAGCCTGGAACCTGCTCCGGATTCTGTGTCTCCCTCTCTCTCTGTCCCTCCCCCCACTCATGCTTTCTCTCTGTCTCTAAAATAAATAAACATTAAAAAAAATTAAAAAACAAACAGATCACTCAATCAGTTTTACATTTTGATATCTTTCTTTCCCTCCGATCACCGTCTATCTCGTTTAGCATTTCACAGATGAAGTCCACTCAGTTCAAAACAGCAGGAGTGAGGTAGGCCCATCAGGGAAAGCCACCATTTGAATTACCTAATTCTGTTGAGTGAGTTTAGACAAATGGCAGGTCAGTTAAAGTCCGATCGGTGACCAGGCTGGGTTGGTGCAGTCGAAGGCAGAGGGAACGGCAGAGAGGCTGATGTTTATGAAATGCTTGCGAAAGCTATTTGACAATGGGCACACTGGCTTTCTGATTGCTCTGGGTTTGAACGAGCCTTTGTTCGGATAACAAAGGAAGTTCTGATATCATGACGGGAAGAAAAGCTGCCTGTCCTGAGTTCTGTATTGCCCTGGATGTGTGTGGCTACTTCCTCCTGGGAATACACCACTGATGTTTGATCATACACTGACAGTAAGGGTCCTTTTTTTACGAATCAGCATTTTCTTTCTTTTTTTAAAAATTTATTTATTCTCAGAGAGAGAGAGAGAGCGAATGAGAGTGCGAGCAAAGGAGGGGCAGAGAGACAGGGAGAGAGAGAATCCCCAGAAGGCTCCACACTGCCAGCGCAGCGCCCGATGCAGGACTCGAACTTAAATACCGTGAGATCGTGACCTGAGCCGGAGTCGGACGCACGACTGACTGAGCCACGCAGGTGCCCCCCGATCGTTGTTTTCATCTTCATAAACTAAGCACTACCGAATGGGATTCAGAGCAGCTATCACCCCCCGTATCCGGGGCAGAGGGCGCTAGCCAGCTTGGCACTCTCCTCCCGCGAATCTAGATACATCCTTCAGAAGCCCTCTCAGCATGGGGGGCCAGGCAGCCCCTGGGCCAGGACGGCGCTGCGTCCCTGAGCCATTCCTGAAAGTGTTCAAGCAGCGGCTGGCCGCCCACCCGTCGCTTAATGAGGGAACTTGCGCGTTGAATCAGAGGTTCAGGATATCAGTGGCTTGCAAGCATGCTTATACCACAGAACCTTCTGGTGGCCTTCAGTCAGGTGTTCACTTACTAATTTTCAGCTGAGACGGCTGAGGTCCAGCCAAGACCTGTTGAACCCCCGAAGCTGTGACCCGGGAGGCTGTCATTCACACTTCGTCCTGAGCTGATTAGGATGCTTGGGAACGGGATCGCATGACCTCTAAGGGCACTTCTGAATTCGAAATCTGGATTTCATGACTTAGCCCAGCCCGGCGCTGGGGATTCGGTGCATCACGCGGACGGCATCAAGGGCGTGGAGTTTCTAAATCACCCGGAACACAATTAGCCAGAACAGGTAAGACCACCAACTGGCCGGCCATCCTCGTATTAGGGCCAAATTAGACTCCCCACGTTAGCCGCGTTCTCAGCGATATTAGTGTTCCAAGCCCTAATGTATTGTATTTTATACTTTGGAGAGCTGGAAGAAAGTACTAATTACATGCAAGTTTCCCCAGATTTCAGCTGGGAGTATTTCACATGAAAGTTAATTGTTCTTTGGGGGTTTTACCACTGGTTTATCCAATTAACGCAGAGTTTGCCCATATATCATGGTTCTGCATACAGAAGGGAAACCATATTATTCACTTGGATAAAACGGGGCTTGTTCTGAGGGTGTCGTGGAGCCGGGCCGGACTGCTTCTGGAACACGCGTACACAACTGTCTTCACCTGCTGTCTTCTGAGCTGGAATGAGGTCTGTTCTGTGGGAGAGCAGCAGACGTTGCTGACGAAACCCAGCGATTTAAAAACAAACAAACCAAAAAACCAAAAAGGCCAAGCAGGTTTGCTTCCAAGGCTTTCTGCTTACAGTCGTCCCCAGAAACTGGGAAATGGCCTGAGATCAAGGGCAGGAATCGTGCCAGCCATTCTCCCGTTGGTATTATGCACAGGTGTGGGGTGATGAGGGACCGCGAGGCAAGTTCAGGCACACCTGGCCTCCCGCCGAGGACAAAGGAAAGGACCACAAACAAATGGTTAGAGGACAAAGGAAAGGACCAAAAACAAATGGTTAAACTGCTCCAGTCTCCATCGGTTTACAAATACCTTAGTAAATTACAAGAAAAAGGCAGTCCTATCCGTCGTCTGATCTCCAGAAACCTGTCGACTCAATTTCCTGGAGCCCCAACATCACCCTCCCTTCCATAGTGATGTGGGGAACAAAGGCCAGAGGAAATGGCAGATAAAATTGAATTTCTTTGTAACCTGCAGCCCATTGACAAATACTTGAGGCAGGCAGGGTAGTTTCCCCCTCCCCCACCCCCCCAATCCCTACTGTCTTAATATTAATGGCTTTGCCGGAGGAGGGAAAAAACAACTTTGGCTAGACCACCGCTAGGCCTCCAGTCATCTGTGAGCCCTTAGCATATGGAAGATGCCTTTAAGAAACTTCCTCTGGATTTTACCTCCCTGAACTCCATAGGATATAACCAGTCAGTCTGCACAACCCCAGGGTAGCTCTTTCCGCCCACGGGTCCTGTCCCTGTGCTTTAATAGCCTCACCTTTCTGCACCGAAGACGTCTTCGAGAATTCTTTCTTGGCTAAGACGTCTTTGAGAATTCTTTCTTGGCTGTCAGCTCCGAACCCCACCATGGCCCCAAATACTCACCACGGGGTACTCGGTGTTTTCTCTCTGTCCTCGTAGATTTGGCCTGTACTCTTTAGCTAACTCCAAACGGTGTCTGGTATTGTTTTCTGATGGGCCCTATTGTTTTCCAGAGAGAGTAATGGCCTTGAGGTTAAGCTTACCAGTCTAACCAATACCATTTCTGCCGGGCCCTGGTCAGAGCTCTGCTTCTGCCCCAGTTCCTTCCCTCCTTGGAAGCTCGAGATCAACATGGTGTTCACCAAGAGCTGTGGGCCTGCTCTCTCAAAAAAAAAAAAAAAAAAAAAAAGAGGGGCGCCTATGTGGCTCAGTGGGTTAAGCGTCCAACTTCAGCTCAGGTCATGAGCTCACAGTTCATGGGTTCGAACCCTGCCTTGGGCTCTGTGCTGACGGCTCGGAGCCCGGAGCCTGCTTCGGATTCTATGTCTCCCTCTCTCTCTCTGCACCTCCCCAGCTCGTGCTCTGTCTCTCTTTCTGTCAAATATATATAAACATGAAAACAATTAAAAAAGAGGCGCCTGGGTGGCTCCGACGGTTAAGCGTCTGACTTCTGCTCAGGTCATGATCTCACGGTTTGTGGGTTCGAGCCCCGTGTTGGGCTCCGTGATGACAGCTCAGAGCCTGGAGCCTGCTTCAGAGTCTGTGTCTCCCTCTCTTTCTGCCCCTGTCCCGCTCATGCTCTCTCTCTCTCTCTCAAAAATAAATAAACATTAAGAAAAAAAGGAAAACAAAACAGGACAAGAAAGGGGAAACCCAGATATCACGAAAGGTTAATTTTTCTTTTGAAGATTGTTTTGTCCTTATTTGACGAAGAAAGGATCCGAACGGCTGGTGTTAGTTACTTTTGGAGTCTGGTTAATGGAGGACTCCAGGCAGAAGAGGACTGTTTGCTGTCATTTGCTATTTTAGAAGTCCCCACTAAGAACTTGGTGATTGCCAACAGGGACCGGCTGTTCATTATCAGACTGACTGAAAGCCAACTCTCACTTTGTGACTGCCAGCGGGAGGGACAGACAGAGACAGCCAAAGAGAGGGGCAGAGGGAGAAAGGGGGCTTCCTCCCTCCTCGGAGAGGTTTTCTTCGCTTTTTGCCAGGGGAAGGGCCTCAGGTGGGTGAGCCAGCCCTGGATACACTTTTTGTTGTGGCCGTGACTCATCCCTGACCTTGGAATGACTCTAACTCCCGACTCCAGGGAATTGGCTGGAAACTGCCAGCTACGGATGGAAGTTGGGCGATTCTGTCCTTGCCCCAGCCAAGGCAGTCTGACCAGCGTGCTTGTTACAGATCCCCACTTGCCCTCACGAAACCAGTTCGCTTCAAAGACCTCTGTTGAGCTCCCTTTCCGGTAGACGGGGATGCTTTGCAAGACAAGGTGGTTTCTCCAGCAGAAATGACCAACTGGGCTCCGTGGCATCTCTGCTCTTGCGTCGGCAAGATACATCTCGGTGCTTTGAGGCACCTTCCAAAGAGGTGGGGCTCATGGTCACGTGATCTCAAGGTGGGGAGTTGGGTAGGGACACATAAAATCCAAATTTTTAAAAAAAAATCTTTATTTAGTTTTGAGAGAGACAGAGAGAGACAGAGCATGAGCAGGGGAGGGGCAGAGAGAGGGAGACACAGAATCTGAAACAGGCTCTAGGCTTTGAGCCGTCAGCACAGAGCCTGAGGCGGGGCTCGAACCCACAAGCCTTGAGCTCATGACCTGAGCCCAAGTCGGCCGCTCAACCGACTGAGCCACCCGGGCGCCCTGGAAGCATACAATTTTAGAACAAGGGGAAGGCTAATCTAGTCCCTTCACTAGGGAATGTGTGCTTAAATCTAGAAATGAAGGGGAGGGAGTGCTTCGAAGTGATAGCCATTATCATTATTCTTATTCTAAATCTAAAAAGAACACGGGACCTGGAATTAGCTGACATTTTAATAGCATGCATTGTTTCTTCTTATGATGAAAACCGTTTTCCATTGTTAGACATTTTGAGGACAAAGGAATGATTAAAACGTTCCCTGGAATTTTTATCTTGAAAAGATGCACACTGTTAATACTTCGGAGTCCTTCTTTCCATTGTCAGGCTGTAACCTAAGGGGGAGGGGGCAATATCAGAATTTTACAGAGGGCTCGTGTGAGATCTAGAAGGGCAAGGACCCCCAGAGAGTAAATCGTGGGATGAAGGCTAGAAACCGGGTCTCCTGGGTCCCCGTCTGGTATTCTTTCTGCTCTGCCGTGCTGCGTAGAGGCTCGTTCAGACTGTCCCTCGAAGGGTTCCTGGGTGGTTCGGTCCGTTCAGCCTCCAACTCTTGGTGGCAGTTAAGGTCGTGATGTCAAGATTTGTGAGTTCAAGCCCCACGTTGGGCTCCGTGCTGATGGTGCGGAGCCTGCTCGGGATTCGCTCTCTCTCCCTCTCTCTCTCTCTCTGTCCCTCTCCCCCCCCCCCCCCAAAAAAAAAAAAAAAAATTAAAAAAAAAAAAAAACCATCCCTGAAAGCAACAGGCCTCAGAACCT
>NW_026059655.1:4936-42332 GCF_023721935.1 Panthera uncia | reverse complement strand
ACACACACACACACACACACACACACACACACACACACACACACACATATATTCTAGCCCAGTTACTGGAACTTGGTAGAAGCTGACTGCTGTGTCGTTAAGAAGTAGCTTAATAAGTATCTCTAAGAAACTGACTAGAGTGTCCTTTGTCAAAAGGACACAAAAAAGACACTTTAATCCAGGTGTATCTGAGGAAGGACACTTTTTAATATAAGAATGATCCAAAGTTGGAAGCACCCACAGGAATATAGAACTTGTAATCCTAGACCACTACTTCTGGATTTCTCAACCTATCTAGAGGGTGGAAAGAGACACATATGATTTCTGAGGTTTCCTAACTGCACTGTGATTCTTTTAAGACGTGAAAATACCTATTTTTGAGGCTATCCAACATTTTTCTCAAGATATTTGATTTGTGTGAAGGAGCACACACACATATGCAAATTCATCTTCCATTGAAAGACTAAGACAATGTATAAATACTCTCTTAAAAACTATATTTTTCCCTAAGATCTTTTATGCCACCATTACTAAATTTGACACTGTTTTGTTGAACATTGCTAGTATGTGTTTTGTGTGTCTGTCTCTTCCTCTGTCTCTCTCTCACTCACTGTCTCACTCTCTCACACACACACACACACACACACACACACACACACACGTTTCATCAGTCAACATTTATAGAGAAGCTTCACTGTGCTCTGAACCAGGGGCCATAAGACAGGCATGCCTTATTTTTTTAAATTTTTTTAATGTTTTCATTTATTTTTGAGACAGAGAGAGACAGAGCATGAGCAGGGGAAGGGCAGAGAGAGAGGGAGACACAGAATCCGAAGCAGGCTCCAGGCTCTGAGCTGTCAGCACAGAGCCCGATGTGGGACTCGAACTCACGAACCGCGAGATCATGACCTGAGCCGAAGTTGGACGCCCAACTGACTGAGCCACCCAGGCGCCCCTTTTTATTTTTGTTTTTTTTTAATGCTTATTCTTAATAAATATTCATTGACTGTAGACTCATGAGCTTGCACTCTGGTCCCTTAACATGTGAAATACTTTATGGTATGAAAGAGTCATGGGTAAAGCCTGAGTTGGAAGGAATGTTCACTCCCCTTTGGATGGGGTTTGGCAGGGCCTCTGAGCCTGGACTTCTTCTCAGCTGAATATATTCATGGGGAGAGGGAGCCCAGCAGCCTGCTCTGACCAGCTTGGCGTCTGTGGCACCAAGGCAGACAGGCCAGCAAACATCAGTGGTCCCAAAGAACAGCTGTGGATCAGATCACGGCATTGCCACTGGTTGCACGAACGATGGCCTTGAATCGTCAAGAAATAGTAAAAGCATATTTAGGGCCTTCTATTTACAATGAAAATAATCGTTACAAAATAACTCAGCTGCAGAAATTTCAGCGTTTAAATAACGTAAGATCTAACATTCAGATAACTTCCTGTTTACAAACAGCATCCCCAAGTAGTGCCAGATAAGTGAGTTGTCATAGCAGCAAAGATGGCCTCCCAAGGGCGCTGCTTCATTTCCTATGAGAATTAGGAAATATAATCCTAGCAAAGTGTTTTGTCAAATTTGACGCTAAAGCAAATTTTATCATTTGTGTTTTTGTGCCTTTCAGATCAATGCTTATTTACATTTGTACATTTGTACATTGGACATCTTGTACATTGGACATTTACAGTACATGCTAAACAGAGCTTGAGTGAATGTTTTATTTGGCCAGAATGTGGCCCCTTGGAAGTTGCAAACTTCCTCAAATTCTAGAGGTCAGGAAAATGTCGCATCGGACCCAGTATGTTGTCACCTTAAGTTTTACACATAGGAATCAATACATCAAAAAGAGACTTCAAAATCCTTTCATTGTTTCCGAATATAATTTTTAGTAATGGCCTGTAACTGATTTAGTCATTTGTCTTTTTAGTCCTAATGACTTCCACCATGCTTTTACCAATCAGGAGTTGGTCTGTCTTTCCAAATCACAGCCCCATCACTCTGTGGTCCCCCTACCAATAAGCTCGTTCTCCTCAGTGACCACTGTGGTTTAATGGGTCACAGTGACCATCGCTGTGGGTCAGCCGAAGCTGCCGGATGCTGGCTTGGGTCCACTTCACTTCCGCACCGAACCAGTGCTCGCGCGAGCATCACCTCCAATATGGAAGATTAGTAAAAAAGAAACATCTGTACCCTGCAGTGACCCGGGAGAGGACAGATGGCCTTTGTCCACCCAAGGCAAAGTTTAGAGAGTAACAACCGGAGAAGGGGAGAAGAGACAGTCTCCTTGAGTGAGAACCCAGATATTTTGCTCATTATTTACTTTTGTGTCAAAAGCTTTAAACCTTATTGCGCCAACAACTCCCACTGGGCATTTGTCCCTGACCTGTTATCAGGGTCTGCCCTGCTGGCTGAGATCAGACTCGCTCGGCATTTCTCAGAGACTCCTGTCCTCAGACAACTAACATACAGTTAAAATGAGCCCCCTTAATCGCGCGTGATTCAAGGGAGCCTTTCCTTTGAAAGCTATTAGTTTCCTACGGTGGGGGCGCTCGAAAACCTTCAGACAAAATGGGTTTTATAAAGATGATTAGTGGACGCGAGCCGGGACAGCTGCAGAAACGCCTTCCTCTTCCTGCATAGAACAGAGTGCATCTGTGCGAGGTGGCTCCTCGGGGACGAGACAGCAGGAGCCAGCCTCACACAGCAATGAATAGAGGCACACGGGCGTGTGGCTTCGGGATTGCCGTTCCTTCGATTAGCGGTGTCCAGTTACGATCTTGAGATTCACCGTGACCACATGTGAGGCTCATTGCAAGCGATTTGATATTTATAAAGCACCCGATTTCATAAAAGATAGTACAGCGATCATGAATCTCCATTATACAAGAAATATCTGTTTCTTTACGTTACAACAGGTCTGACTCCAGACACCCCCCCCCCCCCCCCCCCAGCCAGCCTGGCTGGCCGGGCATTTGATGCTCTCCCTCAGCTGTCCATTCCAGGGTAAAACCAGAAGCTGGGGCTTAGGTGGGATCTTCACAGGGAGGCCGCTCACCTCTCACATGGCCAGGGATCCCCCGTTATCTGCTTCACAGACTCCTTGGCACCCGGGAGGTAGCGTGGGGCCTGGGCTGCTCTGGCAAGGCCGGGCACCGTTGTCTGTTATCCTCTGGGGCCCTGCCCAGGCCCTCTGGCACTGCCAGGCAGCAGAAAGCCACAGACAGACCTCCATCTGCTGCCCGTTTAAGGGTCTCCTTCCTCTGCCCCACTGCTTCCTCCCTCCTCTCATTGCCTTCTGGGAACGGCCCACAGTCTCCGGAAGGAGCCCTGTGGATCCAAAGCCAGGAAGTCAAGTATGCCCTTTCCGGCTTCAGTTTTGGGCCCTGGGATTTAAACAGCCCAGGAGATGGTGATACGAACGGAACTCAGTGTCTTTGTGGAACACGAGAGGTAAAATACAGGCAGAAGACCTCCAGCGAACAAGTGAATGTGTTATCCTGCCTCCGTGTCGCTTAGGATTAGGTTTGTTTGCAGTGAGTGGAAACCTCAAGTGTTTACTTTAAGAAAAAGAGTCCATTTGTTTCCCCTAAATTACGTCCGAGGTAGGCTGTCCTGTGCGCTCCGTGATAGCTTCTCCTGTCTCTCTGCCCTACCCGTTGTGAACGTGTGACTTTCGCCTAACGTTTCCTCATTTACCACGATGACTGGTGGAGTTGGTTGATTGGTTTGCTTTAATAAGGGGAGGAACAGGGCACCTGGGTGGCTCAGTCAGTTAAGCGTCTGAGGTTCGGCTCAGGTCACGATCTCATGGTTCACGGGTTCAAGTCCCACGTCGGGCCCTGTGCTGACAGCTCGGAGCCTGGAGCCTGCTTCGGATCGTGTCTCCGGCTGTCTCTGCCCCTCCCCCGCTTGCACCGTCTCTCCCTTTCTCTCTCTTTGTCTCCCTCCCAAAAAATGAATAAACATTAAAAAAAAATTTAGTAAGGGGAGGAAGAAAAGTATTCTGGAAGCAGGGTTAGGGAGTAAGTAGTCTAACAAAATCTTCCTCCAATACCCTGGCATTTGTGAAATGTGAAATCGAGAGAATGTAATAATATGAAGACAAAAAGGTGTAATTATATACCACCCAGAAATCGCCTCTGAAATATCTTGGATCTTGGTGTCTTTTCTTGAAGTTATTCTTTAGCATTTCTATGTATCCTTGAGAATAATAATAGCTAGTATGAACATAGCACTTCCCTTATGCCCTGCATTGATGAAGGGTTTTACATATATTGATTCATTTAATACTCATAATAATCCCATAGGATAGGCAGTATTATTCTCCTCATTTTATAGGCGAGAAAACTGAGGCACAGAGTGGTCAAGTCATAAGTCACACAAGGCGCACAGCTACAAAGTGGTGATGCCAGGGTACAAATCTGCAAAGTGTGGGTCCAGAGATCCGTTCTTAGTATCGCACTCTATCTACTAGGGTGGGCGGGCAGGGTAATGGAGGAGAGCTGAGTGGATGGGCAAATCGGAGACACTGTTCGAGAACACAGAACCCTCGGAAGTTGATTTGCTGGGATTAAAAGCACAATCACAGGGGCGCCTGGGTGACTCAGTCAGCTTAGAGTCCAACTTCGGCTCAGGTCATGATCTCGCGGTTCGCGAGTTTGAGCCCCACGTCGGGCTCTGTGCTGACAGCTCAGAGCCTGAAGCCTGCTTTGGATTCTGTGTCTCCTCCTCTCTCTGCCCCTCCCATGATCATGCTCTGTCTCTCTCTGTCTCTCAATAATAAATAAACATTAAAAAAAAATTTTTTTAAAGAAAAAAGCACAGTCACAGACTGTAGCCCAGCAAATGTGTGACAAGTTTTCCAAGTCCTGACAGACAGACACCCATGGAACCCTGTCACCGCATTGGCTCCTGAGAGAATCTCAGGAACTTATACTAAGGGAACAGAAACTCAAGCAGAGATTTATGTATCAAAATATATATGATAGCAGTATTTCACAGCAAAAATACCAGAAACAACCTAAATGCCCCTAAATAAGGGAAAAGCTAACTGAGTTACGATACCTCCATTTGTGAAATTATGTAGCTATTTAAAATGATGCTTTCCAGTAACATATAAGGACGTGGTTAATGGTCATAATGTAATTTTTAAAAGGATCCAAAATTAACATCAAATGTTAGTACTTATCTCAGAATGGTGTAATTACAGACTATCTTTATTTTCATTTGCTTGTTGGGACCTTTTTCCAAACCTCTTAAAAATTTTTTTTCTCGTAACTTCTATCATCAGAAAATAAAGCAGTAACGTTATATAAAAATTAGAACCGGAGACTTCAATAAAGAAATATGTTACCACATAAAATAGCGTAATCTTTTTATCTTAATTGAGATATAGCCTGTTACATTAGCTACAGGTGTACAACCTAGTGATTGGACACATCTATACATTATACTGTGCTCATGGCAAGTGTACCTACCCGCTGTCACCATACAACATATCGTAGTACCACTGATGACATTCTGTGGCTATGCTGTGCTGGGGCTTTTGTTCCCATGACTTATTCTGTACCTGGAAGCTGTGTCTCCCACTCCCCTTGGCCCGTTTTGCTTATGCCTACACCTTCCCTCTGGCCACCATCAGTTCTCTGGGTTTACAAGTGTGTTTCTGCTTTTTGCATGTTTGGTGTTTTGGATTCCACGTATCAGTGAAATCATAAGGTGTTTGTCTTTCTCTGACTTACTTCACTTAGCATACCCTCTAGATGCATCCATGTTGTCACAAAAGGCAGGATCTCTTTCTCCTTAGGGCTGAATAATAATCCAGTGTGTGTGTGTGTGTGTGTGTGTGTGTGTGTGTGTGTGTGTATACCGCATCTTCTTTATCCATTGATCTATGGATGGACACTTCCATACTTGGCTGTTATAAATAATGCTACAATAAGCAACCATGGAGGTGCGTGTTTTTCACCCCTTTCATTTCCTTTAGGTAAATACTCAGTGGTAGAATTATTAAATCATATGGTAGTTCTCTTTTTAATTTTTTGAGGGACCTCCATACTGTTTTCCACAGTAGCTGCACCAATTTACTTTGCTACCAACAGTGCATGAGGGTTCCTTTTTCTCTACATCCTCATGAACACTTGTTATTTCTTGTCTTTTTGATTCTAGCAATTCTGACAGGTGTAGATGATATTTTGTTATGGTTTTGGTTTGCATTTCTCTGATGATTAGTGATAGGGATCATCTTTTTGTGTCTGGTGGTCATCCGTGTGCCTTCTTTGAAAAAAAAAATGTCTGTTTAGGCCCTCTGTCCATTTTTCATCAGATTATTTGGATTTTGGTGTTGAGTTGTGTAAGTTCTTTATATATTTGGATTTCATCCCCTTGTCGGATATATTACTTGCAAATATCTTCTTCTATTTAGCAGGTTGCCTTTTTTGTTTTATTGATGGTTTCCCTTGCTGGGCAAAAGTTTTTTATTTTGGTGTAGTCCCAATAGTTTATTTTTGCTTTTGTTTCCCTTGCGTGAGGAGACATATGTAGAAAATGTTGCTAAGGCCAATGTCCAAGAGATTACTGCTTCTTTTTCTTCTAGGCGTTTTATGGTTTTGTGTCTCAAATTTAGGTCCTCAATCCATTTGGAGTTAATTTTTGTGTATAGTATAAGAAAGCGATCCCGTTTTATTTTGCAAGTAGCTGTCTAGTTTTCCCAGCACCATTTACTGAAGAGACTGTCTTTTCCCCATTGTATACTCTTGCCTCATTTGTTGCAGATTAATTGACTATATAAGCATGGGTTTATTTCTGGGCTCTCCATTCTGTTCTACTGACCTATGTGTGTATTTCTGTGCCGGTACCATAGTGTTTCGATTACTACAGCTTTGTAGTGTATCTTGAAATCTGAGACTGTGATACCTTTCTGAAGATTGCTTTGGATATTTGGGGATCTTTTCAGGTTCCATGCAAATTTTAGGATTATTCTAGTTTTGTGAAAAGTGCTGTTAGTATTTTGATAGAGAATTGCTTTGGGTAGTATGGACATTTTAACAATATTAATGCTTCCAGCCCATGAGCACAGGATATCTTTCCGTTTATTTGTGTCGTCTTCAGTTTCTTTATCAATGTTTTATAGGTTTCATAGTATAGGTCTTTCACCTCCTTGATTAGTTTATTTCTGGGCATTTCGTTCTTTGGGGGGACAGTTATAAATGGAATTGTTCTCTTAATTTCTCTTTCTGCTACTTTGTTATTAGTGTATAGAAATGCAACCAAAAATCACATAACATCATTATAAAGGTTTAGAAAATTGATAATGCCCAGTATTGCTGAGTGGGTACAACATTATTCTTATGCACCATTGGTAGGAAGAACATTTGGTATAAAACTATTTGGAAGATACCTGGGCTATATCTATCAAACCTAATGTATGTCTTTACTCTGCTTTAGGGTACTTAGCCCACAGATACACTTGCATAAGTGCTAAAAGCTATTACATCATTTCAGCTATTTTCGTAATTGAAACTACATAAATGTCTACCAATAGAGCATTACTTAAATAAATCATAGTCCAAACATGCAGTGCTATATGCCCAGTTATTTGAAAAGAATGAGGCATATCTAGAAGTGCTCCTATCAAGAGATGTCTAACGTAGATTACTAAGAAAATACCAAGTTTCATTACAATGTATGTAGTATGATCTGGGATGGGTATCACTGGGACTTGGGAGAAGCAGGGACTATTATTCTTATTTTTTAAATTTTTCTGTTCTGTTAAATGTTTTGCATAAGTATCTAATTTGTATTTGAAAAGGCACATTAAATTGTCTAAGACATGGAGGAGATATTTCAAGGTCATTTATGCTAATCTTGTATCCAGTTTTTTGCTGGTAACCAATCAAGCAGGGGACCCACCCTCCCGTTCCTGACAGTAAAGAACATCTTAATTATAGAGGGAGAGAATGTTACAGAACACTGGAAAAAGCAAGTGGCCAGAATGTGTCAAAGGTCATAGTTCCTATAGTTTGTCACTCCAAATCTAGAACACTTCAATGAACCCAGTCAGGATGAATGTAAAATAAAGTATCTATTAAAGAGGGAAATGATGGAGTGGAGTCTCTTCACGACATTGGAAGCGAGTATGGCATGGCATGGTGCAAAGTGCCTGGAGTTTGTAACCAAAAGCCTTTTGCCAATTTCTAGCTATATAACTTCAGGTAAATTCCTTTAATATCTCTGAGGCACTTTCCTTACTGGTAAAATAAAGGAAGGCAACTGATCCATACTTTATATGTCAAATGAAACAATGTATGAGAAGAGACTTGTTCTAAAAATTAGAAATCACTTAATAAAGTAATGGCCATTGTGTTATTTTCCTTCTTAACATCACCAGTGAACTGTATTTGGTACGGTAAGAAAATGACTGATAGATAATACATCCTTTTGTTTTATGCTCAAATTTGCCAGCTCCGTGTAATGTAGGAAATTTAGCCAACCTCGAGAGAGAGGGCAGTACCAACGGATTGTTTCTAACAGGTCTGACAGATTATTTCAGAACTCCGCATACCCGTTAGCAGTGCCCTCTGGGACATTGTCACCCCTCCACCAATGATTTGCGTCTCTGGGTCAGCAGACGCATCAGCTGCCTTCTTCCTTTTCAGCATCTGAACATGTACTGGGTTTTCCAAGACATATTCCGAGGTAAATAGTAGTTGGTTTTAAGTTTTTTAAAGAAATTATTGGGGCGCCTGGGTGGCGCAGTCGGTTAAGCGTCCGACTTCAGCCAGGTCACGATCTCGCGGTCCGTGAGTTCGAGCCCCGCGTCAGGCTCTGGGCTGATGGCTCGGAGCCTGGAGCCTGTTTCGGATTCTGTGTCTCCCTCTCTCTCTGCCCCTCCCCCGTTCATGCTCTGTCTCTCTCTGTCCCAAAAATAAATAAAAAACGTTGAAAAAAAATTTTTTTAAAGAAATTATTACTCGTGCCTAAGATCAGAGCCACTTGCAAATTCTGTTTTCCTGAAAAACTCAAATATTCATTTCTATCCAGAATAAACACCCAGCAACACTGAATTCTGCTTTCAATTTACCAGAGACTAGAACCAAGATCACCAGGAGCTTAAGAGTATGGAGTTTTCCTCTGGACCATCAGGGGTAGGAACACAGTGTTCGTATCCTGACCAAGGATGTCATTTTTAAATCCTGCTCTCAACCCTTCTTTTATAAATTCACCTCTGCCTCTGATCACAAAGTGCCCTCAGTAAAAAATCTCTTACGGCAGCTGCAAAATTCTTAAAGGAAGGAAGAGGTGATGCCTAACATTTGCATAAAGTAGTTTTATTGGAAGAACACATATACCTACTCCGAACAAAAAAGTGTTTATACAGTTCTCAAATAAGCAAAGGTCTTGAAGATTTTTCAACTTTAAAAGCTTCTTCTGGTCCATATCCTCTTGCTAGCATATTCATTAAGAAATTCACAAGGATAGAAGTAACCATTCCAGTTACAAATTTATGTTTCCAATGTACTTGTTAGTTTTGAAAACTATTACATTTCATAGAAGAGGCACTTTTTTAAAAAATAATTTATTGTCAAGTTGGCTAACATACAGTGTATACAATGTGCTCTTGGTTTTGGGGGGCATAGTCCCATGATTCATCACCTACATCCAATACCCGGTACTCATCCCAACAAGTGCCCTCCTCAATGCCCATCACCCATCTTCCCCTCTCCTCCGCCTCCCTCCCCACTCAGCCTTCAGTTTGTTCTCTGTATTTAAGAGTCTTTTATGGTTTGCCTCCTTCCCTCTCTGTTTGTAACTGTTTTTCCCCCTTCCCTTCCCCCATGTCTTCTGTTAAATTTGCCAGGTTCCACATATAAGTGAAAATATTTGATACCTGTCTTTCTCTGACTCACTTATTTCATTTAGCATCATACCCTCCAGTTCTATCCACGTTGCTGCAAATGGCAAGATTTCGTTCTTTCTCATTGCCAAGTAGTATTCCATTGAATTTATAAACCACATCTTCTTTATCCATTCATCAGTTGATGGACATTTAGGCTCTTTCTATAATTTGGCTATTGTTGAGAGTGCTGCTATAAGCATTGGGGTACATGTGCCCCTATACATCAGCATTGCTGTAGCCCTTGGGTAAATTCCTAGTAGTGCTGTTGCTGTGTCGTAGGGTGGTTCTACTTTTCATTTTTTAAATTAAATACTGTTTTTCAGAGCAGCTGCACCAGTTTGCTTTCCACCAACAGTGCAAGAGGGTTCCCATTTCTCCACATCCTCGCCAGCATCTGTTGTTTCCTGAATTGTTAATTTTAGCCACTCTGGTGTGAGGTGGTATCTCATTGTGATTTTGATTTATATTTCTCTGATGATGAGTGATGTTGAGCAACTTTTCATGTGTCTGTTGGCCATCTGGATGTCTTCTTTGGAAAAGTGTCTATTCATGTCTTCTGCCCATTTCTTCACTGGATTATTTGTTTTCCGGGTGTTGAGTTTGGTAAGTTCTTCATAGATTTTGGATACTAACCCTTTATCCGATATGTCATTTGCAAATATCTTTTCCCATTCCGTCGGTTGCCTTTTAGTTTTGTTGATTGTTTCCTTTGCAGTGCAGAGGTTTTTTATCTTGATGAGATCCCAATAGTTCATTTTTGCTTTTAATTCCCTTGCCTTTGGAGACATGTCAAGCAAGAAATTGCTGCAGCTGAAGTCAGAGAGGTTGTTGCCTGCTTCCTCCTCTAGGGTTTCAATAGTTACCTGTCTCACATTCAAGTGTTTCATCCATTTTGAGTTTATTTTTGTGTATGGTATAGGAAGGTGGTCCAGTTTAATTCTTCTGCATGTTGCTGTCCAGTTCTCCCAGCACCATTTGCTAAAGAGACTGTCTTTATTCCATTGGATACTCTTTCCTGCTTTTTCAAAGATTAGTTGGCCATACATTTGTGGGTCCAATTCTGGGGTCTCTATTCTATTCCATTGGTCTATGTGTCTGTTTTTGTGCGAATACCACACTGTCTTGATGATTACAGCTTTGTAGTAGAGGCTAAAGTCTGAGATCGTGATGCCTCCTGCTTTGGTTTTCTTTTTCAACATAACTTTGGCTCTTCGGGGTCTTTTGTGGTTCCATACAAATTTTAGGATTGTTTGTTCTAGCTTTGAGAAAAATGAGGCACTTTTTTTTTAAGTTTATTTATTTATTTTGATAGCATGAGCTGGGGAGGGGCAGGGAGAAAGGGAGAGAGAGGGAAAGAGAGAATTCCAAGCAGGCTCCTCACTGTCAGCGCAGGTGGGGCTCAAACTTGTGAACCATGAGATCGTGACCTGAGCCAAAGCTGGACACTTAACCAACTGAGCCACCTAGGTGCCCCTGAGTGAGCCCACCTTTAAAGCAGGGGATATAGTTGTTTGTTTGTTTTCTTTCAGTTAATTTGTATAAAGCACAAGGAGCCCTTCAAAAGGAAAACCTTATTAAACATAAAACGATGTTTAGAAAAAATAATGAGGGAAAAACCAATAGCTCTTCATTTACATATATTTTTGAAACTCTGTTTCCTCATTTAAAAGATTGATTGAAATAAAATTTATTTAGATAAAATTCATGTAACATACAATTCACCCATTTAGAGGGCACAGTTCAACGGTTTTGGTATATTACATTATTATTTAATTGTGATAAAAAATATATATATAACTTACAATTTGCCATTTTCACCATTTTTATGTGTGCGGTTCAATGGCACTCACTGTATCCACAATGTTGTAAAACCATCACCACTGTTTTCAGAACTTTTTTTTTTTTAATCATCCCAAAGAGAAAGTCTTCTTCCCCAGCCCGTGGTCACGTCTAATCTACTTTCTGTCTCCATAAATTTGTCTGTCCTTGCCTGTACCTCATTTACATGGATCTTACATTTGTCATTTTGTGCCTGGCTCATTTTACTTAGCATGTTTGCAAGGTTCATCCATGGTGTAGCATGCATTAGAACTCTGTGGTCCGTATCTACCATATTCCGTTTATCCATTCATCTGTCGATGGACTCTTCAGTTGGCTCTGTCTTTGGGCAATTGTGAATCATGCTGCAGTGAAATTGGCGTACAAGTGTCTGCTCAAATCCCTGCTTGTAATTCTTTTGAGCATGCTGCGTACCAGAGAGTGTAATTACTGGGTCATGTGGTAATTCTGGTTTTGCTTTTTGAGGAACATTGTTGCTTTTAGAAAAGTATGTATCAGTTACCGCATTAAGCGTTTTACATGCCTTATCACATCTAGTTCTCGTAACAAACGTGTCCGTTCATTTTTATTCATTGAGCAAATAGTTTTCAAGGGTCTTCTTTATACCAGGCATTTCTCCAGGCACTGGGGATTCCGTAGGGGACGAAACGAACACAGCCCCACGCTCTCATAGATCTTACGTAAAAGTAGATAATAGTAGGGACAGCAGACAATAAATACATGTTAGTATAATGCTGGGTAGAATAAATGACATGGAGGCAGTGAAAACAACGCAGAGTGGGGAGGAGGAATATTGCAGGGGTGGTAGTATTGGGGAGGCTCTCTCAGATGGAATTGAAAGGGAAGGTCTCTGTAAAGCTGATGCTTGAGCAGGAACCTGAAAGAAGGGAGCACATCCTCCAGAGATCCTGAGAAATCATTCTGGGGAGTGTGGCAAGAGCAAATGCAAAGGCCCTGAGGCAGGCCCAGTCTCGGTGTTGGTCTAGGAGCAGCGCTGGTCCGGGTGGCTGTGGGGAGTGAGGAGAGAGGAGGGGGAGTCCAGGTTTTATGTGTATTGTGATGGGAAGTCGTTAGAGACTCTGAGCAAGAGACAGATGCAGTCGATTTTTCTGCCCATTCGTCGGTGAAGAAGCTGAGACTTAGGGGGTCTGAGTGGTTTTACCGAAGTATTTGGTGGGTAACTCCTCAAGATTTGCCCAGTAGATTCCCTCCAGAGTGCATGCCCCTCCCCACCAGGCTAAGGCGTGTGTCCGGCCCTCACGATACCCCTGGCTGGCTCTAGTTTCTTTCCGGGAGCGTCCTACAAGGTGCCTGTTCCTGTTGCTAGGGTTGGCCCACGGCTGTCCACAGGACAGTCTTGCCAGGTGCCTTGCTCGCAACCCGAAAGGTTTCTTGACTCTCTCCCACAGGCATGATGCACTCTCCCGGATTCGATGGGAGCGGCAGCCTCAGCTTGCAGATGCTGATGAACGCCGACAGCCTGTACACGGCCGCACACTGCGCCCTGCTGCTCAACCTGAAGCTCTCCCACGGCGACTACTACCGGAAGCGGCCCACCCTGGCACCGGGCATGATAGTGAGTGCGTGGTCTCTGCTTGGACCTGGCCAGAAGTGGCTGCAAAGCCGAGCATCGCTGTCCTGGGAGGGATCCCTGGGAGGGATAGCAGGGATGTCCCTTGCTACTCTGGACTGGGCAGTCCCTGCGGGGCTGTGTGGAGGGTGGAAGGGGGTGCGGTGCAGTTTGCATCGTGCTGCGGGGCACACAGCTACCCACCTTGCTCCAGAGAGGGAAGGGCCCCCAGTCCCTAGAAGCGGCCGCCTGCCGGTGGCCTAGTAATGTCAGCCGGTGGCATTGCTGCACACACTCAAGTGTAAGCCACCTTCCAAAACAGGTGATCAGAATGTTCAGTAGCATCAGACGACGTACAGGGTATGGCCCCCTTTCCCGAAAAGCAAGGCTTGCTGTGTTGCGAAACCTCTTCGTTGTCCTCCGGAAGGTACCCGGACCTACTTGTGACCCAGAGCTAAGCTTACTAGCACCTGCTGGGAGCTGTGGAATGAGCACGATGGTGATTACGCTGTGCTTGGCTCCCTCGCCGGAGCGAGCCACCCCCTGGTATAGCCCTGATCCCGGTTCACGAGCCTCAGTCCACAGAGCTGCTGGAAGGGAATCCGCCATCATTCGTTCGCTTGATAAATTGTAAACTCCCGAGGGGAACTGGCAGCTTCGTGGGTGTAAGTCAAGTATCTGTCGAGGCACACGTGCTGTTTCAGGGGACACACTCCATCTCTGCGGCGGTTGGGGCAGTGAGAGGGAGCTGCTGCGTTCCTTTTTCTGTGCTGTTTCTAATCCCCCCACACATCAAAGAGTAAAGAGAGGAAGTGCAGCGTTCTTTATCCTTATGTGGGTTTCTTAGAAAGATGTCATAAGTAGGGCGCCTGGGTGGCTCAGTCAATTAAGCGTCCGACTTCCGCTCAGGTCGTGACCTCCGGGTTCATGAGTTCGAGCCCTGCGTCAGGCCCTGTGCTGACAGCTCAGAGCCCGGGAGCCTGCTTCGGATTCTGTGTCTCCTTCTCTCTCTGCCCCTCCCCTGCTCACGCTCTGTCTCTCTCTCTCTCTCTCTCTTTCAAAAATAACTAACCGTTAAAAAAATTTTTTTTAAGATCTCATAAGTAAAAGGAACTTCATGAAGTTTGGGACTTCTCCATTTTGGTTCCCCTTTCCCTTGCCACCCCCCCCCCCCACTCCCAATCGACAGGTTTTGTTGTTCCTCGAAGCCTCGACTCAGGTAGGGCCCCAGTGAGAGAAAGAGGCAGAGGAGGGGCCTGTTCGTTTGCGGGGGGGTCCTATCTGGTCACCTTCTCGTGTGGTCCTCTCTGCAGAAGGAGTTCATGAAGCAGGTGCAGACCAGCGGGGTGCTGATGGTTTTCTCCCAGGCCTGGATCGAGGAACTCTACCATCAGGTGCTCGACAGGAACATGCTCGGAGAAGCTGGCTACTGGGGCAGCCCAGAGGATAACAGCCTTCCCCTCATCACCATGCTGACCGGTCAGTGGCTCCTCACGCAGCCGTGTGGCGCTCGGCGGGGAGAGAGTGCCCGAGAGCCCCTTTCAGAGAAGCAGCCTTGAAACAGCCCTGACAAATCCCCCCACCCCCCGGCAGCTGGTGACGGTGCCAGGGAGGTGTCGCGAAGCCACCTCACAGGAATGTTCCGTCCATTTTTCACGCGGGACCCTGGAGGACTCACTGTGCCCCCTCGGATGAGGACTACTTAGCACCCACGTCTGTCAGGGGAGAGCTACAGGCCTCTGCTAGGGATATGAAGTGCTTTCTGGGCACGAAGCCCAGAATTGTTCCTGGAAGCTCTCACGTGCTAGTAGGTGACCCTAATCCTTCAGTGCTCCTGAGCTGCCAGACACGTTAAAACGCTTGACTTTCAACTTGGCTCCCTTCCCATTTCCTATCCATATCGGAGGTCCTCTCTTCCCTTCCCAGCTGCACAAGAGTTAAAAATAATGCCAAACAGTTGCCCGGCCTCTTTGTCTTCAGTGCCCTGAGTTTTAAAAACCCTGTCCATTAGAAATTTCACATGGGGCACCTGGGTGGCTCAGTTGGGCATCCGACTTTGGATCGCGGCTCAAGTCATGATCTCACTGCCATGAGATCGAGCTCCACGATGGGCTCCGCACTGAGCATAGGACTGGTTTGGGATTCTCTCTCTCGTTTTCTCCCTGTCTCTCCCCTACTCGCACTCTCTCTGTCTCTCTCTTTCTCCAAAAGAAAAAGATTTTTTACATGAGAGCATAGAGAGCAGTATGGGATGTGGTCATGAAGGAATTTGGGTGGGGGTGGGGGGGGTGGGCAAACACAGTCATTCCTGGCTTTTCATGGCTTCACCATGATGTCAGGTAAAGACCAGGGAGGACTCAAGACTTGTCATCAGTAGCCTTCATATATTAGATCTCCAGGCTCATCTTATGTTTGAGCTGAGTTCCCAGACTGGTTTCTGATCTGAATCATCTCCTGGCTCTGGCTAACACGATGTGTGGGGCATGGCCCTATGCCTTCCCTGCCGTTTCTGTTGTCCAAAATGAACGTTATATTACCTTTGGTTAGTACTGGGGGGCTCTTACAAAGGAGGCAGAGTAGACTGCTGACAAGCAGAACCCAACAATGAGGAATGTGGGGTGAGGTGCTATTTAGGAACCAGGCAGGGAGTCAAGATACATAGTCTGTCCACAGCCAGCAGAGTCTCGGCCATTGGCAGGTGTTTGGAGTCCTAGTTCTTGAACTAGGGTGCGACTGAGAGAAGCGAGGCTTAGGTCCCAAACTTTGGGGATCCGGATCACTGGACAGGTGACCAATTTGCATTTGGTTAACCATGGTCACACTTACATCCATTCGAAATCTTGGAATGCATACACGTGTGGGACGTTTACTCAGTTGCCTGTAAGCAGTGCTTCGTTTCCACCTGTCTTTGCCAAGTCCGTCCAATAGGGATTGAAAGTACTGCCCAGCGCTTAAAGCGCCTTGGAACCTGGATAAGGATCCTAAATGTGCCAGCTCTAATTTTCAAATACCGTAGTTTCTGCCAAAATTAATCTCTGTGACTCTTACCTGGGCCTTAACAAAAGGAGTCATTCAGCAGTCATAAAAATGAACAAACAACAGGTCACTCACAGTAGCCACATTCATCAGTCATTGCTGTGACTCAGCCACCCCTTTGTCACGGAACTGTAAGCTCAGTGCGCCACATCCACGGGAGAGTTCTCTAACTCTAGCTAGAAAATGAGAGAAAAACATAGGCTTTTTCACACAGACTTCTACAAAATAAAGTTCTGCGATTCTTTGTAGCAAATTCCCAGTATGAGATGGCAAGTGAATTTGAGCAGTAGTTAACCTGGAGCTGGGAAACTTCCATCGGATCTTTTCATCCTGTGCAGCTAAAAGCAATAGCCACGATCTTACCATCAACGTTGTACTAACTGTGGCCGTTCCTGATGTCATAGAAAAGTGTTGTCTAGAACCGAGGAATTTTAGCACTCAGATAAACTTTGTATTACTTGAATCCATTAGCCCTCTACCTAGCATATAGGAAACATAACTTTCGTAACTGGAAATTTTGGGGGAATGTCATAAGATCATTTGACTCTGGGTCAAATTCATTTCAGTGAAACTGGCCTGTTCCAACTTGAGCAGTCATTGAGATTTCTCCCTGCCTCGGTTCCCCAATTTTGTTGAGAAATAATTGACATATAACATTATATTAGCCCAACGTGCACAAAATGATGATTTGATATATGTGTACATTGCAAAATGATCACCTCACTAAGTTTAGTTAATGTCAGTCACCTTACATGGTCACATTTTTTTTTCTTGTGGTGAGAAATTTTAAAACCTATCTTAGCAACTTTTTTCAAAGAGATATGTTGCTCAGGAACACCAACCCTCCTCTTCCCTCTGCTTGTCTGGCTGGCGGGGAAGGAAAAGAACTTGCATGTTGGTGAAGGAAGAAGCTGGTTGGGGGTGACCAATAAAGCCTAAGTTGGTCTAAGGCACTCTGCAGGCTGTAAAATGCAGTTTAGTCAAGTGCCATTTTTTTCTTTGTATGATTTTAATTATTGGAATGCACCATTTTTAATATGCAAGTAGAAGTACATAAAACGTGAGGGGGGAAAAAAGAGATGTGTTACCAGAAATGTCTAGGCTTCATGGACTTACTGTAAGAATCAAAGCTATAATGAAATAGTATTCAAACACCATGCAGAGGACTCTCATCCTGTTGGTGAAAGTCAAGTTCTAAAGTCAAGGAATAAACTTAGGCTACCCTCTTTTCCCAATCCCTCTCTGTGTTGTATTCAACTATATTAGTTGCCTTCAGGATATATGCTTCAATTCCATGGTTACTTCTCCAGTGGTTCCTTCCTTTCCACTTAGACATTCAAAGCCAGGAGATGCAGTGTAGCCCAGGGCTATAAGGCTACTTTTTTTTTTTTTTTAATTTTTTTTTTTCAACGTTTTTTATTTATTTTGGGACAGAGAGAGACAGAGCATGAACGGGGGAGGGGCAGAGAGAGAGGGAGACACAGAATCGGAAACAGGCTCCAGGCTCCGAGCCATCAGCCCAGAGCCTGACGCGGGGCTCGAACTCACGGGACCGCGAGATCGTGACCTGGCTGAAGTCGGCCGCTTAACCGACTGCGCCACCCAGGCGCCCCAAGGCTACTTAATTCAGAGTTAAATCTTCTCAATCCCAGGCTCTTCTTGCCAGTGTATTAAGAAGTGGTTCGTTGAGCTAATTCCAGAGATGAGAGTTGGTTTTAACAAGAATTTAAATGGAGAATGAAGGTCCTCTATCACGCTGCACGAAGTGTGTGGTGTCATTGGGAAGAGGCCCAGATGGGAGTCAGAAGACTTGCATCCTAAGCCTGATCCCTTCTTTTACCGGCCTCGTGGCCTTGTGCAGTTCACCTGCCTTGAACATTTATTTCCTTCTCTGTGAAATGGGAAAAATAATACCTACCCGGCCTACCCGCTTGGAGTTATCTGGAAGATCTGATGAAAACAACGTTATGTGAAAACACTTTGTGAATTGTAAGATATGATTATCAAGTTATTGTTGTACATTGGAATCAGATGATGTGATTATCTGACCAAGGAGATATTATTCTTATTCTCTTCTTCATTCCTATGAGGAAATTCTGAAAGAGAAATCCACGTTGGGGCAAACTGCACATATAAAATGTAGGAACGATGCCACCGTTTTGGATAAAAGGAATAGTCAAACGTCAAAATATTCGAAGTCAATAGATTTTCTGACAACAGAGAGGGCAGAGTTTATGTTTTTAGTAAAAAATATGAAGAATGTTCTGGCAATGAAAGAAAACTAGACTAAAAGAATAAAACAAAAATTTTAACATTCTGATAAAAAATTCTTACATACCTGGTACATAATAGATCCAATGGATGTTTGTTGTGGAAAAAAAAATGAATATTGTGTTGGCCATTTGGGTTTTTTTGGTTTTTGGTTTTTGGTTTTGGTTTTTCCTGGAGTGTTCCAATCTGGGAAAACCTTCCTCCTTTTCCTTGACAGACATTGATGGCTTAGAGAGCAGTGCGATTGGGGGCCAGCTGATGGCTTCAGCTTCTACGGAGTCTCCTTTCACCCAGGGCAGGAGAATTGATGACTCCACAGTGGCAGGTAATGACTTGGGTCTTGAGTTTATGAATATACATACATCCCATATGTTACCAGCAATTAAACCACTAAGTGGCAGCTTTCTGTGCTGACATAAATGAATTAACATCTCGTCTTGGCAGAAAAGTGCCTGAAGGAGGTTACTTAGCAACATCTAGCTGATGACGCAACATTCATTATTTATAAACACAAAGTATAACACAATCCAATATCCATTAAATTTGATTTCCTGTAGTAGAATTGCATACACCTCAGTATTGCTAACTCGATTGTCAGAAGCTTCCAATCCATTCACCGCCGGTGGTTTATTTTGTCTCCGGAGAATGATCCTTGCTCCTTCACGTCCTAGGTGTGGCGTTTGCTCGCTATATTCTGGTGGGCTGCTGGAAGAACTTGATCGATACTTTGTCAACCCCCCTGACTGGCCGAATGGCAGGAAGCTCCAAAGGGTTGGCCTTCATTCTGGGAGCTGAAGGCGTCAAAGAGCAGAACCAAAAGGAACGTGATGCCATCTGCATGAGCCTCGACGGGCTGCGGAAAGCAGCGCGGCTGAGCTGTGCTCTAGGTACAGGAGGGAGTAACGTTCCCGGACCCGTGGCCCGCGGGGTGTCCCCAAGGAGCGCCGTGGGAATGGCCCTCGTGGAAAACGAATCTTTTAGAAGGGCTGCTGGGTAAAGGTTAGACGGTGGACTCAGTGAGGGGTAATTGTTTCTTTTCTCCAAAGGAGTTGCAGCTAACTGCGCCTCGGCCCTTGCCCAGATGGCAGCTGCTTCCTGTGTCCAGGAAGAAAAAGAGGAGAAGGAAGTCCAGGAGCCCAGTGATGCCATAGCACAAGGTAACAGCTAAAGAGCCAGAATCCGCCTGGCGCCTTATGTGCGGTCTGCACACCCCTGCACATGTGACAGACACCTGTCCCTGTTCCTTGTGTGATGCACAGCATGTATTTACTGCTGATCACAAGATCCCAGCCTGGATCACAGGCCTGGCTCTTTTACATGGCTGACCCTGCAGAGTGCCTATCGTAGATCCCTGTGAAGGCAAGACACGTACCATTCCGGCCCCGGCGACTTGGCTGCTCACAGGAGTCCGGTAGGACACCAGAGGCCCCCTGGCTGAGCTATTCACACTTCTGTCATCACCCAGCCGCTTGTGTTGGTGCTGCACAGAGTACACATTTGAAGATCGCTCAGGTTGTAGTGGGGCAAGGCAGAATGGCCAGTTTTCTGAGTAGGGAAATGAAATGGAGGCAATCCTGGAGAGGAGCTTCAGAGAACCTTTGTTCTTATAAGAGAAAAACCTGAGCTTTGTGAGCTCCAGAAAGAGTTGACTTTTACCTAGTTAAAATCCATTAGCCAATGAAGCAGATGATCATCTAGGGTATATACTTAATGTGCACAACCATAAGTTACATAAAAATCCTTACAAATTCAAGGTTCTTAAAAAATTATAAAACCAGAATTGATGTTCAAATGCTACACAAATGAAAACTAAAGTCGGTATCACATCCATGAAAGACGATG
The DNA here is from genome assembly GCF_023721935.1 of Panthera uncia. NCBI lineage: Eukaryota > Metazoa > Chordata > Mammalia > Carnivora > Felidae > Panthera > Panthera uncia. The sequence continues at coordinate 21,878 of NW_026059655.1, read as the reverse complement.
CTTTGCTAAAACTCAGTTTGCCTGTTACAACAGGAATATGGTTCGGCTTCCTCTGATGTAAGCATGCTGTGTTCCTGCGTTCCGGACCATCACCCAGTTATCCCATCAGACCCATCTTCCAATGACTTGGAACCTTGATTCATGGCTATTGTCCATGATATTGTCATTTGGCCTTGCCTTGGCATTTGCTATAACTGACATATCAAGTTACCTTGTGCATCCTTTCTCATTAGTCCTCTGCAATTAAAAAAGTATTATTTGAAGATCACAAATATAAATGTAAAAGGGAGTGAAACGATTCAGTAATCTTCAGTTATAACGTAGCCATGGGCCCAGAGCATACATACACCTGGTTTAGATGATCATCGTCATGAACATGTGACATTAAATAAACCTCAGAGAACTTACACATTGCCAGGAATTCTGTCTTATCGGTTTGAGTACACGGGTGGGAGAAGGGCTTGGGCACAAGGGGCTTCCCTGGGGTCAGCACATGAAGCCCATCCTCACTGCTGTGACTGACCTAGAGCCCACAGATGGGTCTGGAAGGACCGTAACCACCAGCCGAGGACCCACCCTACTCCTGAACTGCAGAGAGCTGAGCTCGCCAGGGTCTGTGGGGCCTCTGGGCTGGGTGGCTTGCATGATGAACCACGGGGACCTGCTGTCGAGGAGCTTGCTGCCAGTGACATCGAGTGACATCTACTGTTTGCCTCTTGCCCTTGCACAACGACCCATTCTTTCCTTTCCATCCTTTCTCTCTCCCTTTCTGTCTCCTCCTTGGACCATTATGGTAATGACTGTCTCTCTGGCACAGTGAAACTCAAAGTGGAGCAGAAGCTGGAGCAGATCGGGAAGCTACAGGGGGTCTGGCTGCACACAGCCCACGTCTTGTGCATGGATGCCATCCTCAGCGTAGGCCTGGAGATGGGGAGCCACAACCCGGACTGCTGGCCACACGTGTTCAGGTGCATGACAGGATCCCCAAACCCCGGTCAGTGACCGAGTTCACAGCACCTGTAAGATGCAAACGGCACTAGCTCCGCAGTCCTCATGAGACAAAGACAAAAAGCCCGTCTCCCAGGCGTTTGGGCAGACCTGGGACAATGAGGCACTGCCCGGGGGGGCAAGGCAGGGGACAGGTGCCAGGCGCCAGGCTGTTTCTTCTCCTTCTCCTCAGCACCTGCCCAAAGCCTCGCACCAAGCTCCGTTCTGGCAGAGCAGCAAAGGGGAGTCAGGGGCAGGGCTCAGGCACCTGGATCTCGCCAGCCAGAGCACCAGCCAGATCTGGGTTCAGTTTGATGCCCCCAAAGCAGATGCAGCCAACAGCAAATGTCTGTTGAGTCAGAAAGAGAGAATCCGTCAGATCATCCAAGGATCGAAAAACCCAAAACCCATCTTGGGAGGAACTAGGGTATGAAAAAGCCAGGGTGAATCAGCCTGGAGCAAAATGGGTTTTAATGTGGAGGCTGGAGACCCCCTGTTCTTCCTGCCTCTCACAAGCACATCAGGGCAGGAAAATGACTTACATCGTACCAGAGCGTTTTACACGCAGTCAAAAAATTGCCCGGTTACAGAACACGAGAGTGAACTATCCGGGATGGTCCTTACCGGTAACTGGACTTACTCTGTGATACTGGGCCTCTTATGAACCGTCCTAGTTCCGGGGTCTGTTGGGCAGGAACAATTTGGAAGTTGGCACTTATACTCTACGTTGTGACACTTCTCTGTGTTTACTGTGATTAGGGCACCACCCCGGCATTAGTGATATGGGGCTGTCGGGGCGAGGCAGGACACGGCTGGACAGAGCCCTTGCGAGAGGGCCCATTATGGCTAGAGGTCCTGCCAGCCACATGGACGCTGGTTCTGGGATCCTACAGAAGTGCTTCCTGGGTCCTAATCAGAGCGCTAGAGGGAGGGGGAGAGGGCTCCTTGGGAAACCTCCCTCCAACAGCTGAAGTCCAAATAAGCCAGTAAGCTGGACAGGGCACAACAGGATGAAGAGGGCTTTTGTTACCCACCTTCCTCCCAGCATGGGGTGAGAGTCTGAAGAATCCTTACCCCATTTCCAACCCATCTGGTCCAACTCAAAAAAAAAAAGAATGTGGATAGTAGGGGGGGGTGGGGGAGAGGGAGAGGTGGCCCTCACCAGAGGAAGGAGGGAGATCGGGGAGGACTGTGAAGCTGGCCGGACTTCCTTTCTCTCACTGTGGGATTTACGGAGCTGTCCTGCTGAGCGGCAAGGCCTAACAGCTGCTTGTCTGTGACTCTGTCCAGGGTCTGCGAGTACGTGGGCACGTTAGAACACACCCATTTCAGCGCCGGCACCCCTCAGCCCCCTCTGACCATCAGCCAACCCCAGAGGGCGCCAGGGGACTCTGGACTCCTTGGCGACCCAGAGCGTGAGGACTCGGCTGCAGAGCAGAACCTGGAGCCCGAGAGCTCCCTGAGCGCGGCCCCTGTCATCCAGCCCCTCTCCATCCAAGAGCTGGTCAGGGAAGGCAGCCGAGGCCGGGCCTCCGACTTCCGCGGGGGCGGCCTCATGACAGGGAGCAGTGCCGCCAAGGCCGTGCTCACACTGTCCACCCAGGCCGACAGGTATGAGTGCACGCCATGGTCCCCACACCCCAGACGGCTGCTCGCCGGAGGGCAGCGCCACGTCCGTCTCTCTGGGCTCAAAATTACTCCCAGGGCAATTTGATTCGTTGGCCAGTCATTTAAGCCTCTTTTGATTTTTTGTTTTGTCCAAACATACTTCTGTCTCCCAGCATGCCCTGCACTTAGAATGAACCGCTTGCCGTCTGACGACTAAGACCGGAGGCTCGGGAGGCAGGCTCCCTGGGCCTAGAAGTCTGCACATACCCTGTGACCTTGGGCAGGTTCACCTCCCCTGGCCCTGATTGCCTCATCGTAAAGTAGGGTCACGAAGTCACTCTCTCACAGGGTAGCCATGAGGTTGAACTAACTATGAAGCACTTAGGAGAGAGCTTGCTAAATAGGAGAAATCCATTATTTGGATGAAAATTACAGTCCCACATCCAAGAGTGTGATATATTATTTGACCACGTTACGGTCGAGAGGAAAAACTCAACAATAACCCCAAGCAGTGACGCTTTCTGATGTTGAAAGTGCTGTTGGTCACCAGTCACATGTAGTCCTGCCTCACTTCAGGCTCCACGCTGGGTCATTGTGCCCCCAGCACAGGTGCAGTGAAGTTTGTACAGGGGGCCAGACAGCCAGGGAGTAGGAGAGCGGAATAGCAATCACTGATGCTCAGGAGAGTTCTTTCCTGGCCTTGACGCTAACTGCAAGGTCACATCTGTATAGTTTTTGGTTGTATGTGTGTAATGTGTGTGTGTGTATTATATATATATACATATATATATGTATATATATATATGTGTGTGTATATATATAATATTTATTTATTTATTTATTTATTTTGGTATGTAATTTATATATATATATATATATATATATATATATATATATACGTATGTATTAGTGAGATAGAGTAGGGGACAGGGGCAGGTGGGAGAGGAGAGAGAGAATCCCAAGTAGGATTGACTTGAGCCAAAATCAAGAGTCAGGCGCTCAATCAGCTGGGCCACCAGGTGCCCCTACGTCTGTATAAATAGTTATGCTGAGACTCTGTTTCTCCATCTACTAACTCAGTACAGCAATCCCTTTTTCCTGTTTATCCAACAAGATGGCTGTAAAAGTGTTTCAGCATCTGGAAAGCAGTATACGAGTGCCAGGTGGTGCATAATATCCACCACTGATTTTTTTTTACTAGGAACGAGAGAGAAGAAATGGTTAATAGGACGCAGAAACTCAATAATATTAAAATAGGCATTTCAAAATAGCAAGGAAAAGTGTCTTTGTTTCAATAGTTTGCGAATGTTTAATCCACTAATTGCCGTCTTAAAACCCGTACGTGTCCTATAACCTCTTCAAAAGAGGCTCCTTGTTCCATTTCTGTTGGCGACACTCTCCCTTGCCCAGCACGTGACACCCCACGGGCTGTTTGTCCTTCTGGTATGAGCACAGACTGGGAGGGCCGGCAGCAGGTGACCCAAGAGCAGTGGAAGGCTGGCCATATAAACGCACATTTAATGCCAACCTTCTGAACTCCAGTGAGCCTCCGATCCTTCTCTAAGCCCTGCTGCCTGTGCTCCCCTCTTCCTTCCCAGCTCCTTCTGCCAGAAATGTCTGCGCCCAGCTGAGTAGAAAACAAAAGGAACCTGCAAGGCCCATTAGGTTAGGGATGTTTGTTCTTTTGGCTGATGCTTGAGTTCCCACCAAGTCCAAGGCTCTGGGTGTGTGTCAGAGGCAACATTAAAGCTAGCCCCACCCTGAGGGGGCTTACAGGCTTGGGTTTACTTGGGTTTTGTGTCCTTCTCGAGGCCAAACCCAGCATTAGACTCATCAGTTGTAGCCCAGCAAATGCCTTGATTCACCCAGTGGGCTTTTCTATAATACAGCTTAGGACACTGAAGCTACTTCTAAGGATTCTATTCCCCATTACTCAGTTTCAGGGAGCGACGCTTTGTCAGTTTTCAACGTCTTGCCAAACATGTTTACTGTCTAGCATGGCTGTGCTAAGCCATGGGGATACACAGATATTTTTTTTAATCATCTGTGCCCCTTAGATTAAAACCTCATAGTTAGAGCAGACTCGTACCCAGCAGTAATATGTATATAACATATATTTATTTTCAGTGTTGACACATTTTCATTAATCCCATTTGACAAAACCGTCCTAATGATTCTACCGCAAAGACTTGGCTAGATCGTCTCCAGATAACAAGTCTGTTTATTTCATCCAGGCTCTTTGAAGATGCTACGGATAAGTTGAACCTCACAGCTTTGGGAGGGTTCCTTTATCAGCTGAAGAAAGCATCGCAGTCCCAGCTCTTCCATTCTGTCACGGACACAGTCGATTACTCTCTGGCAATGCCAGGTAATTCTTTCCCGGGAGAGACTGTGCTGTGAGAGTAGCGGGAAACGGCCCAGATCCCTGATAGCAACAGCCCCTCTGAAGACTTGAATCCACATTCCCTTTCCACACGGTACCCTGGCTGAGTTCTGGTGCCGATCTGTCTTCCAGCTGTGAAGTGTGGCAGGGGCGGGGGTGGAGTGACAGTATTATTCTCCATGAATGGAAATGTCGCTGCTGCCAGAACCGTAGGTGTTACTATACCTACAGCAGGTGCTGAGTTGCTCTACTAAGTTTTGTGCTTGCGATGTAGAAAATGGCGTGGCTACTCAGGGTGCAGATAGCTTCACATGAGGGTGGGACCCCATCTCCATATCACAAACTGTGTCTCTTCGTTCAGCTCAGCGGTGCCTAATTCCACAAGGGACTGGTGGGAGAGAAAAGCGGAAGGGTCAGAAGCCTCCTGCCATCAAGGCATGTCTCGTTAGCGATCAGTCAATATCACCGTCTTCACTGATGAGGCCAAGGGAAAAGGAAAGGTCCTCCTGAAGGGAGCAGAGTTGGACTGAGCTGCCCGTGGGTCCCAAATGGGTGGCAGGTTGCTCACAAATGCAACTGTCCGTCAACAGCCACAGTTGTCATGCGGAAACAGAGAGCCTCTGTCCTGATGGGTTCAGGCTGGGCACGCGCTGTGGTGGCAAGGTTGGATTGCACAACATCTGAAGTCCTTTTCCATCTTGAGGAATCTGAAGTTCTAAGTGTATATGTTTGGCCTTTTGATCCTTACTGCAGATTCTGATTTGAGAAGTACAACTCTTTCCCCGCTCGTTTTTAACAGACTTTAAAACCCTAGCTATATAAAGCTAACCTCCAGACCCATCAGACGTCCAGAGCATTCCTGAGCCCAGGGGCAGCCTTCAGAGTGTTTTGCATTGGAGAAATCAGCAAGCTCTCAGCTTACAAAAAGCAACGAGCAGGGTCAGAAGGAGGCAGCACACCTAGGAGGAGAAGGCAGCATTTTCTTTGGAATGAATCACACGGGAGTTAAAATGCTGCCTTCACCATTTACCAGCTGCGTTGTCTTGGGCGAGTCAGTCTACCTTCCTGACATTTCATTGTTCTTAATGGCAATAATTACGTTTGTTTAAAGCTTGCTTTAAAAAAAAATAACGTGGGGCGCCTGGGTGGCTCAGTCGGTTAAGCGTCCGACTTCAGCTCAGGTCACGATCTCGCGGTCCGTGAGTTCGAGCCCCGCGTCGGGCTCTGGGCTGATGGCTCAGAGCCTGGAGCCTGTTTCAGATTCTGTGTCTCCCTCTCTCTCTGCCCCTCCCCCCGTTCATGCTCTGTCTCTCTCTGTCTCAAAAATAAATAAACGTTAAAAAAAAAATTAAAAAAAAAAATAACGTGACTGACGACACCTAAAGAACCAGCACAGCATTCGATGGCGAGTAAACATTCGGTGAACGTCAGCGATTATTCTTACTGTCATTTTGAAGTTTATTTGATATGGCAAGATTAATTAGAAAGGAGGAGCGTGATAATGATCAGCATTTTGTAGGCGGCATGAGAGAAGCCAGGCATGAGTGAGAAGAAAGTGACAAGAAGGGAGAAGACCAAGGTGACGGGGCAAAGAAATTGCAAAAGGTCAGAGTAGGCAAGGACTGCATGGAACCAGACAGAGCAGGTTAAACAAGCATGTTATTGAGTGGGCAGGGGCCTGACCTGCTTGGCAGGGGCTTCAGAGGTGCCACTAAGGGCTGGCAAAGTAGAGCATGAGTGACGACAGCAACGAGCTGGGGGGGGGGGGGGCGGGGGTCGGTACGTATGTGCCAAGCCCCGCGATGAGCACCATCCTTAAAGTAACTTGAAGAGGTGAGTGCTGTTATCCCCACTTGCACAACCAGAAACGTGGCTTGGAGAGGGAAGTCTCTGGTCCAACGGAACCCGGCTTCTAAGTGGCTCAGCCAAGATTTGAGTCCAGGCAGCCGGACTCCCCCGCCCTCCTCCTTAACCACCGCATCATTCCTCCTCATCCACAGCCTTGCTCACACTTGTCACAGCAGGCACTGGGCATCTGCTGGTGACTCGGAGGGGTGGGGTCTGGCCTTGTTGAGTGAGCCACCCTGTCTTGAATCCAGGGTCCTCTCTCCTCTTGCTTGGCCCCCCGCTGACTAATCCTACCGCTCTGGGTATTTTTAGCCTCTCTCTGCGCTCGAATGGGTCCAGCTAGTTGTGTGTTTGGGTGTTCTGGTCTTGCCTTCTTACAGGAGAAGTTAAATCCACCCAAGACCGGAAAAGTGCCCTGCACCTGTTCCGCCTTGGGGATGCCATGCTGAGGATCGTGCGGAGCAAATCGCGCCCGCTGCTCCACGTGATGCGCTGCTGGAGCCTGGTGGCCCCGCACCTGGTGGAGGTGAGCACCTGTGAGCACCTGGAAAGCGAAGCCAGTGCAGGGGGTTCCAGCCAGTGTGCGGACAAAGAGCACTGTGGCCCGAGAGCAGCGCCTGGGCACAAGCATCACGGTTCTCTATCCGTCACGGCACCTAGAGAGTCACCGCAGAGGGCGGTCCCACCACGGTGTCACCCTGACCCTCTTTCTTTACACTTACGCGACTTGGCTAGGTACCTCCCACAGCCGGTTTTTCATTCTTCATGCTCCGGTTTTAACCAAGGCTGGAGCTTCGCTTTTTTTTTTTTTTTTTTCAGTGTATTTATTTAGAGAGAAAGAGAGCATGTATGGGCACAGGGAGAGGAGAGGCAGAAAGCGAGGGAGAGAGAATCCCCCGTCGTGGGGCTCAGTCTCACGAATCGTGAGATGATGTCCTGAGCCGAAATCAAGAGTCAGATGCTCGACCGACTGAGCCACGCAGGCGCCCCAAGGCTTCAGTTTTATGCGTGATTACACCAATGCCTTTTGCTCCTGCCGGCCTCCCTTTTCTGATAGCTGATTATATATAATCTGGGAAGCACCCTGCAACTAACCATACTTCCTAGTGTTCTCAACAAAATTAATACCGGGGCCCCTTTCACTCTCCCACAAAGCAGTTCATAGGACAAATTCTGTCATACAAACTAAGCATTTCAACACATGACGACTGGCTACTTCTCAGTTGATGGGAAAACTGTTGCCTTGTTTTTCATTAAAAACTATTCTTACTCCTTCTTTAGTGCTCATCTGGTAGAACTATGTCATAAAATAAAGGTGGGGTTTTTTTGGAGCTTAATTCACTAAACTGAGAACATTCTAGCAAGGAAATAACAACTTGGTCATGGAAGAACAGTGTATCAGTTACCTGTTACACTATAATAAACCACCCCGAAAACCTAGCCATTTAAAACAATAACCATTTACTTAGCTTATGATTCTGTCCGTCAGAAATCTGAGCTGGGCTCAGGGGGGCCCTTCTGGTCTGAACCAGGCTTGGCTGATCTCAGCTCGCCTCGCTTGTACGTCTGTGGTCGGCTGGCTCCCGGTGGCCTTGGCTAGGTGGGATGGACAAGTGGGCCTCTCTCCATGGTCTCTCTCCCTTCAGCGGACCAGCCCTGGCTCATTGACGTGGCATTCTTAGGATTCCCGAGGAAAGCAAGAGGGCAGACCCCGAATCAGAACCACTTTTCAGTTCTCTACTCATACGATGTTTGGTATTGTCCCATTTTCCAGAGCAGGTCGGACATCCAAGCCCAGGGTCCGTGTGAGAGAGGACTGCTAAAGATCCAAAGATGTGACCCAATCAGAGCACTATCGATGCAGGTGGCCCGCCTCTCTGAGAGACGATGTCTTGTCTGATCTTCATACCTGGGGCATGGCTAAAAATGAGAGCATGGGCAACTCCCCGAACTAGGTTCTGGTGTCTCGATGGTCCATGTGTTCTCTACGCCCAAGAAAACTGAAACGTTATAAGGGGGGAAAAAAAAGAAATTACTAGAAGCTCTTATTTTTCCCGAAATATTAAAGTAAAACTGGAGTTGTGCCTGGTCTTCGGTTAAATGATTAAACATTCAATTTTAGTGTCCTGTTTATCTATACTTGTTCCTTGGATTTTTTTTTCTCTTTTACTTTAACAGAATTGCTGCCTTTACCTCCCTACAGTGGGGGGGGGGGGGAGTTAGGAACCTCAGAAACCATTTTCCCGAAGTCCTGACGGTGTTCTTCTCTCTCACGAATTTCGCAGGCTGCCTGCCATAAGGAAAGACATGTGTCTCAGAAGGCTGTTTCCTTCATCCACGACATACTGACGGAGGTCCTCACCGACTGGAACGAGCCGCCCCATTTTCACTTCAACGAAGCCCTCTTCCGGCCTTTTGAGCGCATCATGCAACTGGAGTTGTGCGACGAGGACGTCCAGGACCAGGTCAGGGTGCCATTCAAGTCGGCGTCGCCAGCCCCACCGCGGGCTCTTCTTGACTACGCTGGCTGCCACTGCTCTGCGGCCTTTGCAGATTCCATTTTTCTACTAACCCGCCGTGGAATCTGTGACGGAGAGGGGAAGCGCTTTAGCTAACTAGATACACGGCTAGTGATGGGTGGCACCGGGGTTCGAAACGGGGCAATCTGGCTGTAGCGGTCTACACTTTCACATACCTCTCCCCTACTCTTGATCACTACAGTACCCTCTGGACACTTCATGCCTAGCGTGACGGTGGGCTAGGAACACAGACCCACGCTCTGAAACCTACCAACAATGTTAAGTAAAGGTTTATAAATCCCTTTGAAGCACGTTGACGCTTTCTGGCAAGAAAGTAAAGAATACTAAGATGTCCAGAACTAAGTAACAACGGGAAGGCTGGCTTTGCCACGAGGGGATTTGCCATCAGCTGGAGCTGAGTTCTGCTTATCACATTCTTGAGGCCACGGGAATGGGAGACAGATCTCGATGCAAACCTTACAAAACTGGGGTTCACTCAGGCCAAAGGTAAATGAGTAATAAATCCAAGTATCACCGTCCCTGAGGATACTGGCAGCCTCTCCCCAACATTGGCTCTTGATAAAGATTAAAAAAAAAACAAAAACAAAAAAAAAAACTCTGTAGGATTTAAAATTACAAGCTAGGCTTTCTATACGGTCAGCATATGAAATTAGACCACGCTGGTGGACTGAGAAGCCTTATACAGGCACGTGACAGAAGCAACAGAAATTCCTCCAGAGGAACTCTTCTCAAATCGGGCCACAAAAGAATCCCACAAATAAAGTTCCAACATATGTGACTTCACAGCATTTACAAAATATTACAAAACACACAGGGAAACAAGGCAGCAGTCAGAGGGAACTGCCGAAGGAACAGGTGGTACCATCAGGACTAAAGAGCATTGAAATACTGGCATCTTGGCCTGCAAAATATTAAATAAGAATGCCTAATAAGCTTAAGGAAATGAAAGCAAGGAAAATGCAAGTTAATACCTAAACTCTAAATTGTGGGGGGTGGGGGAGGGTTCAATAATAGTGAGTTAAATAGTTCAGATCAACTTCCCACAGGGATCAACCAGAAAAAGTTGGATAAAAAATTTTTTTGTTCAATCACTGGAAGGCATTGGAATACAACTATGTATTCGATAGCTATGAGGCCAGTATCTAGGAGAAAAAGAATACCCAGAGTCTGTACCTGGTGCCTGAGACTACTTTCCGTGAACTGGAATCCCCTAATCTCAGAAGAGGAAGCTAAAAGATTGACAAACTAAGCAAGATTAGAGTGTTTAATGAAACACTGATCTCTCGGGGCAGAACCGTGAAGAGAAAAGGGGGACGTATTAGGAGGAGGAGTGAAACTTAAACAGACTAGTCATAACGGGGAATAATCCCAATTCCTAACACGAGATGAATGACTGAGAGTTCTAGTGTCAGCCATAGTGCAGAATACCTCTCTGCTAGAAGATGACATCGTCCCAAGGATTCAGATTACTTCTTGATTTGCATGTGCAGTGTCTACATTCAATCAAAAACTAATCAGGCTCATTAGGAAATAATATGTTGAGGCACCTGGGTGGCTCATTCGGGTAAGTGTCCAACTTTGGCTCTCAGGTCATGATCTCGCGACCTGTGAGTTCGAGCCCTGCATCAGGCTCTGTGCTTACACCTCAGAGCCTGGAGCGTGCTTCAGATTCTGTGTTTCCCTCTCTCTCTGCCTGCCTCTCTCTCTTTCTCTCTCTGTCTCAAAAATAAAAGTGAAATGTTTTTAAAAAGGAAATAACATGTCATTGAAAACAAACAAAAAAAAAAACAATAAAAATACACACACATGCGTGCATGCTCAGCCAGGGATCCAGACATCAGAGTTACGAGAGACAGACTTTAAAATAACTATGCTTAGCAATCCCTATCAAAATAACACCAGCATTCTTCACAGAGCTAGAACAAACAGTCCTAAAATTTGTATGGAACCAGAAAAGACCCCGAATAGCCAAAGCAATCTTGAAAAAGAAAACCGAAGCTGGAGGCCTCAGAATCCTGGACTTCAAGCTCTATTACAAAGCTGTAATCATCAAGACAGTATGGTACTGGCATAAAAACAGACACTCATATCAATGGAACAGAATAGAGAACCCAGAAATGGACCCAGAAACGTATGGCCAACCAATCTTTGACAAAACAGGAAAGAATATCCAATGGAATAAAGACCGTCTCTTCAGCAAATGGTGCTGGGAAAACTGGATAGCAACATGCAGAAAAATGAGCCTGGACCACTTTCTTACAACATACACAAAAATAAACTCAAAATGGATGAAAGACCTAAATGTAAGACATCAAAATCCTCGAGGAGAAAGCAGGCAAAAACCTCTTTGACTTCGGCCACAGCAGCTTCTTACTCAACATGTCTCTGGAGGCAAGGGAAACAAAAGCAAAAATGAACTATTGGGACCTCATCAAAATAAAAATTTCTGCACAGCAAAGGAAACAATCAGCAAAACTGAAAGGCAACCAACGGAATGGGAGAAGGTATTTGCAAACAACATATCAGATAAAGGGTTAGTATCCAAAATCTGTAAAGAACTTATCAAACTCAACAACCAAAAAACAATCCAGTGAAGAAATGGGCAAAAGACATGAATAGACACTTCTCCAAAGAAGACATCCAGATGGCCAACCGGCACATGAAGAAATGCTCAACGTCACTCATCATCAGGGAAATGCAAATCAAAACCACAGTGAGATACCACCTCGCACCTGTCAGAATGACAAACATTAACAACTCAGGCAACAACAGATGTTGGCGAGAATGCAGAGAGAGAACATCTCTTTTGTCCTGTTGGTGGAAATGGAAAACTGGTGCAGCCACTCTGGAAAACAGTATGGAGGTTCCTCAAGAAATTAAAAACAGAAATATCCTAGGACCCAGCAATTGAACTACAAGATATTTATCCAAGGGATACAGGTGTGCTCTTTCAAAGGGGCACATGCACCCCAATGTTTATAGCAGCGCTATCAACAATAGCTAAAATGCGGAAAGAGCCCAAATGTTCACTGAGAGATGAATGGGTAAAGAAGATATGGCATGTATGTATGTATATACATACATGTGGTATGTATGTGTGTGTGTGTGTATACATACATACATACATACACACACAATGGAGTATTACTCGACAATCAAAAGGAATGAAATCTTGCCATTTGGAACTACATGGATGGAACTAAAGGGTATTATGCTAAGTGAAGTTAATCAGAGAAAGACAAATATATAACTTCACTCATATGAAGACCTTAAGATACAAAACAGAAGAACATAAGGAAAGGGAAGCAAAAATAATATAAAAACAGGGAGGGGGACAAAACATAAGGGACTCTTAAATATAGAGAACAGAGGGTTGCTGGAGGGGTTGTGGGGGGGTGGGGATGGGCTAAATGGGTAAGGGGCATTAAGGAATCTATTCCTGAAATCATTGTTGCACTATACGCTAACTTGGATGTAAATTAAAAAATAAGTAAATTATTTTAAAAATAAAAAAAAAATAACTATGCTTAAATATGTTGAGGAAGATTTAGGACAGGAGGGATTTAGGCAACGGTGGCATGAAAAAGTTAACGGATCTTCCTCACAAAAATCAAGTATTAAACAGGACAAAATTGTCAAAAGCAACACTTTCAGGTTTCTAGAGACTGACCAAGGACAGACAACAAATTGAGTAGCATTTGTGTGTAGAAATAGTTTCTGATACAACTTTGGTTGGGAACAGTGGAAGTGCCTGACTTCCTGGCAAAGACCATACCCATCACCCTTGCTCTCAAGATATTGGCAAGAAAATAGGAGTTTGACCAGTGTGGAGCTAACTTGGAAAATCATCAGTGTTTCTCCTATAATGATGGACTTGGTTTGACGAAGGTGAAAAAAGACCATTGGTTTGGCAACTAAACGTGGTGAATTCATTAGGAAGCGAACAGGGGAACCCCGCAACTTTGCTAGCCTAAGGTTGCAGCGAGCAGTGAACCGGTAAGAAACGTAACGTGAGTCTTGGGGGCACCTGGTGGCTCAGTCAGTTAAGCATCCGGCTTCAGCTTAGGTCATGACCTAGCAGTTCGTGAGTTTGAGCCCCACATCGGCTCCGTGCTGACAGCTCAGAGCCTGAAGCCTGCTTCTGATTCTATGTCTCCCTCTCTTCTCTGCACCGCCCCCACCACTCATGCTCTCTCTCTCTTTCAGAAATAAATAAACATTAAAAAAAATTAAAAAAAGGAAATGTAACATGAGTCTCTGAAAACCAGAGACTTAATAGAAAGACGAGATAAGTTCCTTGCACATCTCTGGCTGACTGAAACATGGTGTAAGATAGACCATACAAATACCACCATCAGTAGGTAAAAACCAGGGAAACTTGAAAACTGGTTAACCTTGGAATATTTTCCTCAATCTACACACATGGATTGGTTGAAGAGAATGGGAGCTTTAAAGACTCAAGCTATCTGAGCACAACTTCTTCCCGCTTCATCAGCTGACCACTAACCTATGCAGACATGGGGATGAATACGAGATAGTAAAGCTAAGACATGACAAATTAAAAAAAAAAAAAACTGAGCCAGACTTTGGCTTCTCATACATAGGAAGAGATGTTGCACAGTGTAAGTCCAGCCCTTTATTAAAAAAAAAATCAGAAAAATTAATCAGAATTCAGCATTCCTACACTCTATTATATAAAATGTCAAATTTACAGGAAAAAAAAAAAACATGCAAAGAGACAAAAAAAGAGTGACACATTGAGAGGGGAGGCAAACAAACAAACAAACAAACAGAAAGTGACTTAGAATGAGCCCAGATATTGGTGGTGAGGGACAGTCTTTAGAATAGCTATTATAAATATGTTCAAAGAATGAAAGGAAAATATGACGATGACTCAAAAATAGTCTAAAGAAATTAAAACTATTTGGAATGGCAGAAGAATTCGTGAACTTTGAAGGTAGATTGGTAGAAATTATCCATTCTAAAGATTGGAGAGGATTGTTTGACCAGAAACAAAACCTTGAAGACCTGTGGGAAAATATCAAGCTTACAAGGCATGGGAGTTCAGAGATAGATTAGAAAGACAAAGGGTGAGAAAACATATTTCAAAAAATAATGGAACCCCAATTAGCATCAATACATAGAGATCCACAGTAGATACATTATAGTCAAACTGCTCAAAGACAAAACCTTGAGAGCAGCAAGAGAAAAATAGTTCATTACTACAATAAGATTAATTGCTGCTTTTCCAGAGAGAATGAAAGCCAGAAGATAATGCAATGATCTATTGAAAGTGCTGGAAGAAAAAAAAAAAAAAAAGTCAGTGAATAATTTAGAGTAATTACCCTTCAAAGATAACGATGAAGTAAAAGCATTCTCAGATAAACAAAAATTGAAAGAATTTCTTGCTAACAGACCTATAAGAAATACTAAATGTGGCTCAGTCGGTTAAGCATGCGACTTCAGCTCAGGTTGTGAGCTCATGGTTCGTGAGTTTGAGCCCCGCATCAGGCTTACCGCTGTCAGCACAAAGCCCCCTTTGGATCCTCTGTCCCCCTCCCTCTCTGCCCCCCCTTGCTTGTGCGCTCTTTTTCTCAAAAATAAAGGGTTTAAAAAAGGAAATACTAAGTGAATTCCTTCAGACTAAAAGGAGGTAACAAGATAGTAAATCAGTTTTACAAGAAGAAATGGTTCTTATGTGAGTAAATATAAAAAGATTTATGTATTTTTTCTTTTTGTTTTAAAAATAATGTTTAGAGCGCTAACTCTGACACTCTATTTTTGGATTTATTAAATATAAAAATATAAATAACCATAACAGAACAAAGGGGGAGAAAACGAAACTATTTAGAAGCAAATTTGCTATATTTTGCCAGAATTACGTCAGTATTAACTTGAAGAATATCGTGATGAATTAAGGATGTATATTATCCCTAGGGTAACAGTCAAGAGAATAACACAAATAATAAATTAAAAGCAGATAAAGGATTCCATACAATTTGACAATAAATTTCATATTAAAAACATGTTTAACACAAAAGAAGGCAGTAAAGGAGGAACAGAGGAACAAAAATCACATTATATGTGGAAAAGAAATAATAAAATGACAGACCTAAATAAGACATCGTTAATAATAGCATTCAATATGTGTTGGCAAAAAGATGCTCAATGTCATTAGTCATTAAGGAAATGCAAATCAAAACCACAATGGGATATCACTTCAAACCCACTAGAATGACTCCGAGATAAAAGATACTAAGTTTTGATGAGAAGTCAAAACTCCCATGTGCCACTGACAGAAAGGTTAAATGCACCACCATGGAAAACAGTCTGGCAGTTCCTCCAAAGGTACATACCCAAGAAAAATGAAAATATATATCCGTATAAATCTAGACACAAGCATTCATAGTAATGTTATTCATAATAGCCAGAGAGTTGGAAACAACGTAAATTCCATCTGCTAATAAATGGATAAATGTGGTATTTCCATATAATAAAATATTATTTGGCAATAAAAAAAAAAACGAGTTCTGATTTGTGCTACAACATGGATGAACCTTAGAAACCTGACACTAAGTGAAAAAGGCCAGTCACAGAAGGCCACATTTTGTATGATTGCATTTATGTAAAATGTCCATCGATAATAAGCACATCAGTAGAGATACAAAGTAGGCCAAGGATTGCCTGGAGTGGAGGGTAGGGTTGGGTGGGAAGGATGACTGTCCCCAGGTGCTGGCTTTGGTGGACACAGGCAGGTAATGAAAATGCTCTAAAACTAGACTACTGATTAGATTGCTGCACAACTCCTTGAATATGCTAAAAAAAAAAAAAAAAAAAAAAGTCATACAGTATAAATGGGTCGATCTTATGGTATGTGATTTATGTCTCAAAGATGTTAGAAAACACGAATTGACTAAAAGTATCAAAAGGCAGAGATTCTAAGACTGGACAAAGCAAGAAGATATTATAATATGCAGGTGACAAGAGACAGATTTTAGATTCAAAGGCACAAACAGAATGCAAGTAAAATACTGGAAACGATATGCCATGCAGATAGTAACCATGAAAGAGTTGGGGTGGCTGTATTGATGTCAGGCAAAATGCACACTAATATGGTGAATATTACTAGAAATAATCTTTGGGACCTTGCGTTAGGCAAAGATTTCTCAGAAGCGACACCAACATGAAGGCACCTGGTGGTTCAGTCGGTTGAGCGTCTGACTTAAGCTTACGTCATGATCTCACGGTTTGTGAGTTCAAGCCCCACATCAGGCTTTGTACTGACAGCGCAGAGCCTGCTTGGGATTCTCTCTCCCTGCCTCTCCCCTGCTTATGCTGTCTCTCTCTCTCTCTCTCTCTCTCAAAAATAAAAATTTTTGAAAAAAGAAATGACACCAACATGATCCATAAGAAGAGAAATTGATGAATTAGGTTTCATCAAAATTAAAAACGTGTTTTTCAAAAGACACCATTAAAAAATAAAAAGACAATTGGGGCGCCTGGGTGGCGCAGTCGGTTAAGCGTCCGACTTCAGCCAGGTCACGATCTCGCGGTCCGTGAGTTCGAGCCCCGCGTC
>NW_026059655.1:0-4536 GCF_023721935.1 Panthera uncia | reverse complement strand
GGGGGGGGGGGGGGGACACAGAACCAAAGCAGGCTCCAGGCTCTGAGCTGTCAACACAGAGCCTGACACGGGGCTTGAACTCACAAACTACGAGCTCATGACCTGAGCCGAAGCCGGGTGCTCAACTGACTGAACCACCCAGGCGCCCCAGGAAAGACCTGAATCTAGAATACATAAAGAACTCTAATAACTCATTAAAAAAAAGTCAATAATGAGAAGACAAAAACCCAATTTAAAAAAAAAAAAACCAGCAGAACATTTATGGATGGCTAACAGGCGTGTGAACAGTTGCTCAACAATGGAAGTCTTTAGCAGAATGCAAATTAATGCAATGTGGCTGCTCATGTAGATTTTTGAGTGAGTTTGGCTGAATTCTGGGGTTTCTTTTTCACTGGCACTGATCCAGATATAGGGACCAGAGAAGCGTATCTCCCTTTCCAGAAATTCTCCTGCTGCTTGTAAGGAAGAAGTTTTAAGTGCTACTTCCTTTGCCTCCGCCAGGTCGTCACATCCATCGGCGAGCTGGTTGAAGTGTGTTCCACCCAGATCCAGTCAGGATGGAGGTCCTTGTTCAGTGCCCTGGAAACGGTGCACAGTGGGAACAAGTCTGAAGTGAAGGAGTATCTGGTCGGTGATTACTCCATGGGTAAGAACGTGTGTTCGTCTCGTATCCCGAAACTTTACTGAACGCTTTGATGAGTTCTAAAGTTTGGGAGGAGTTTCTAAATAAAACATACCACGTAATCTGCAAACAGGCAATGGTACTTCTTCCTTTCTGATTTGGATGCATTTTATTTTATCTTTTCCTGCCTAGTTGCTCTGGGTAGCATTTCCAGTCCTCTGTTAAGTGAGGGTAGTGAGAGGGAAGTATATGTGGATGATTCTTGTTATAAAGCATTAGTTCTTGATGTCAGTTTTCATGCTACCTAAAGAAACAGAGCAATAGGGAAGACCGCCATGCAGCCATGTTTTTCCGGCAGGGAACAATCTGGTAGAGCAGGGACACACGTCCTGAGTTCTGCCAGCAGGCCAAGAACCCTGAGCATGATGAATCAGGCCCTGCTCTTATGGACAGATTAGACAGAAGACTGACACTCCCGTTTGTTGTTTCAGTTACACCTATCCGTGTTGAGTTCATTCCTAAAGCCAAAAAGGAAAACATTATTCACTTGCTAGTAAGAAGCAGGAAAGCATCATCATGTAGTAGAATCCCAGTTAAGGAAATTGGCTTTGGCTGGAAATGGATGGGGACCCATAGAGCATGCCCAGCAACCATGGGTATTCTGTCAGTGCGTGGTCCCCAAGACTACTGATACGTTCGGAAACCAACCAGAGGGGTTCATGGGACTCAGCCTATAGTTATACTAAGTCTTGTTGCATGGCTCAGATTGATTACGTGGCTCACAGCCGAGATTTATCCTGGCAACGTACTAAGGACAGGCCAGAGGATCAGAGCAAAAAAATCAGAGAATCTTGGGACATCCCTGTGCAGGTTTCGTGTGCTCTCTGCCTCCCATGAGGGTCCCACAGAGCATACTCTTCCCCAGTAGTGAAAATGCAGTAACATGAGGCTGTTTCTTCCCAGCAAAGCCCATTAGACACCCAGCTAAGAGCTGGCCACATGGGTACCCTCTACCTAGCACCCACCAAAATCCCAGATTCCCCAAAGGAAAGCAAGTATTCGGAATAAACCATGTTGTTTGCACAGTCTAGGCACCGTGAACCACCCTTATCAGTCAACTGTTGCCCGGGAATATTCTGAGAACCCAGTTCCCAGATACCAATCAAGGAAAAATCTTGCAAAGCAGGCCTTCTAAGAATAGCAGTCTCAAGCCTGTGAACTCTTTTCTGCACAGTTATCAGTCAATCAGAATACGCCATCAGGGCTTTTCTAAAACCTTCCCTTCCCTATAATTGTGTGTGCAGGAGAATCCCAGAGGCCCGCATGTTTCACTGCCCTGTAGACTCACACATTGCCTCAGCCCTGCATTGAGCTGTTTGCCCTCATCTCTGGTCTACCGAGGTCTTGGTGTTTGTAGCCTTCCTGCAGCTCCCCCTGCAGGCAAAGCTGAGAAAGACAGTACTGTGCGCTCCGTCAAAAGGCCAGGGATTTCCTCCAATAGGTCTTTTCCAAGACCCCATGGAAGATGCTGAGAGTATGGACAGCCTGAAGGGTAGACTTCATTTTCTTACAATTCTACAACCTCCTCCCCTCAGGAAAAGGCCAAGCTCCAGTGTTTGATGTATTTGAAGCTTTTCTCAATACCGACAACATCCAGGTCTTCGCCAATGCAGCCACGAGTTACATCATGTGCCTTATGAAGTTTGTCAAAGGACTGGGTAAGTGGGGTCTTCTTTCCATGCCTCGTGACAGCTGGGGGCCCCGTCCTGGATGACTTTGTGTGGAAGGGCCCGGAGACAGGCCCAAGAACAAGCTTGGCAACAAGCAAGCAAGCAAGCCTGGGCGAGATGCAGATGGCAGTGTGCTGTCTACTCAGGAGCAGAAAGCTTACTGTGAAAGCAGCTTGGATTCTGTCCAGGGTTGCTGTCATTCATCGTGTTCACGGGACACTCTTGTAGCACGTTTTCAATCTATGTGTTATTTTGCGCCAACTTCTTTTTGAGTCTCAGAATATTCGGTACTGTATTCAGTAACTGCCCCGATGCGGGAACTACGATCCTCGATGTCCCATAATTGGCGGCCTCTGCCTGAGTTCCCAGCTCCTCCTAAAAAGAAAAAAAAAAAAAAAAAAAATCAAGCACGCCTTCCCCTAGGCCTTGTTAATCATAAAATTTCTCTGGAATGTCAAAGTCCCCCTTCTCTGAGGCCTTGTGGGTGTCAGAGTCTACTAAGTTGATTTTCTGCTTAATTTAGCAATACTTTAACAAAGTAGAGTCCTGCTATACCACACGACCTGCTGTAGCAGGTTTCTATAAAGCGCAAGCTACCTGGGATGAGAGGGGAGGGCAGTTAGTTTCTGCCAGCAGTTCCTAAAACCAGAAATTTTAGAAGGAACTTAAATCTTAAAGTTTTGAGAACTTCGCCCTGGAGTGCTCTGAGACATGGAGGCTAAGAACAATTTAAATAAGGGCAATATAAAGTTCATAATATATATATTTTTTTAATTTTTGCTAAATAATTGACAATTCCTTTGCAAAAGAAAACTGGACACAGAGAAACGAGGTGACTTCACTCACGCTCCCTTTTTTTTTAGGGACCAGGAACAAAATGCAAGTTTCAGGATAGCGCCTGAAGGCAACAAGTCTGATCTGTAGACCATTGTTGTTGTAGTCTATTATTTATCATATATGCTTTATTCTATTATTATGTACACCCTGGGAAACAGAGGACTGAGCGGAAGGGTAACCATCGCAGCCGCTTGCTTCTTGATGTTACAAATTGGGCTTCTGTTCTCACGGAGTTGAGGTGTGCTCCCCTCCCAGCATGTAGATGTGCTCACGAACCCAGAAGATCTCGGAACCCCATGCTTTGGGGATTTTTACGGAGGCTTCATCACGTAGGCATGATAGATCTTTAACTCTGTTTAGGAGTTAGGAAGGGGATGTTCTAGTCATGGCTTGATCTTTCTGGTGACCAGTCCACACCCAGGAGCCCACCGGCTGTTGCCTCAATCAGAACAATAGATATTCCTACCATCCAGGAAATTCCAAGGCTGTAGGAGCTCTGTGTCAGGAATTGGAGTCAAAGACCAAATATCAGAACAAAAGATGCTTCTAGTACTCTTGTCGCTTGGGAAGTGACAAAGGTTTTAGGAGCGATGTGCCAGGAACCGGGAGCAGAGACCAGTATATGTGTTTGCTATTATATCACAGTCTTATATTTCATTGAAGAGTCATAATGTCTTCGTTATGTGCCTGCTATGTGGGCACATCTATGTGAAGATAGAAAGATGAATAAAACATGGGAGAGGTTCCTGCCTGTGAGACACTCACAGGCTCTTCTAGGAAACACATATAAATCAATTGTTACAATTCAGTAAGATGAATATTTTCATGGAGGCTAGTAAAAAAAAAAAAAAAAAAGACACGTAAGCTGAAATGAATAAGCCGCTGAGACAGATGTTTGGTAGCGGGGGCTAGGTGCAAGCTTCAAAGGGGAAGTGACATTTGAACTTGGTGGGGTAAGCCGTGGGTTTACTTTCCTAAAGACAAAGTACACTGAAGGTGCCCACATAAGAGGGATGGTGGGTGATCAGTTGGAAAGAAAGGAAGGGGGCAGTTGCGAAGGGTGCCGCGTGCCAAGTCAAGGAATCCAGAATGTGCGGGGAGGGTTATTAAGTAAAGAGTACTCCAGTCACATGCACGCTTAGACACTAAACTCTGGCAGGCACATCTCCCCATACGTGGGTGCGAGAAGCTGCGGGCAGGCGGACTGTGGAGAGAATGCTCTAGCACATGGCAGAGGTGGGGTCTGTAGGGCTTGTCACCGAATGGGGGCTCGGGGAGGGGGAACCGAGGATGGCTCCCGTTCCCCACGTTTCATACAAAGGCTGGTGCTGCCCAGAGTTAGGACAT
>NW_026059654.1:4936-42333 GCF_023721935.1 Panthera uncia | reverse complement strand
ACACACACACACACACACACACACACACACACACACACACACACACATATATTCTAGCCCAGTTACTGGAACTTGGTAGAAGCTGACTGCTGTGTCGTTAAGAAGTAGCTTAATAAGTATCTCTAAGAAACTGACTAGAGTGTCCTTTGTCAAAAGGACACAAAAAAGACACTTTAATCCAGGTGTATCTGAGGAAGGACACTTTTTAATATAAGAATGATCCAAAGTTGGAAGCACCCACAGGAATATAGAACTTGTAATCCTAGACCACTACTTCTGGATTTCTCAACCTATCTAGAGGGTGGAAAGAGACACATATGATTTCTGAGGTTTCCTAACTGCACTGTGATTCTTTTAAGACGTGAAAATACCTATTTTTGAGGCTATCCAACATTTTTCTCAAGATATTTGATTTGTGTGAAGGAGCACACACACATATGCAAATTCATCTTCCATTGAAAGACTAAGACAATGTATAAATACTCTCTTAAAAACTATATTTTTCCCTAAGATCTTTTATGCCACCATTACTAAATTTGACACTGTTTTGTTGAACATTGCTAGTATGTGTTTTGTGTGTCTGTCTCTTCCTCTGTCTCTCTCTCACTCACTGTCTCACTCTCTCACACACACACACACACACACACACACACACACGTTTCATCAGTCAACATTTATAGAGAAGCTTCACTGTGCTCTGAACCAGGGGCCATAAGACAGGCATGCCTTATTTTTTTAAATTTTTTTAATGTTTTCATTTATTTTTGAGACAGAGAGAGACAGAGCATGAGCAGGGGAAGGGCAGAGAGAGAGGGAGACACAGAATCCGAAGCAGGCTCCAGGCTCTGAGCTGTCAGCACAGAGCCCGATGTGGGACTCGAACTCACGAACCGCGAGATCATGACCTGAGCCGAAGTTGGACGCCCAACTGACTGAGCCACCCAGGCGCCCCTTTTTATTTTTGTTTTTTTTTAATGCTTATTCTTAATAAATATTCATTGACTGTAGACTCATGAGCTTGCACTCTGGTCCCTTAACATGTGAAATACTTTATGGTATGAAAGAGTCATGGGTAAAGCCTGAGTTGGAAGGAATGTTCACTCCCCTTTGGATGGGGTTTGGCAGGGCCTCTGAGCCTGGACTTCTTCTCAGCTGAATATATTCATGGGGAGAGGGAGCCCAGCAGCCTGCTCTGACCAGCTTGGCGTCTGTGGCACCAAGGCAGACAGGCCAGCAAACATCAGTGGTCCCAAAGAACAGCTGTGGATCAGATCACGGCATTGCCACTGGTTGCACGAACGATGGCCTTGAATCGTCAAGAAATAGTAAAAGCATATTTAGGGCCTTCTATTTACAATGAAAATAATCGTTACAAAATAACTCAGCTGCAGAAATTTCAGCGTTTAAATAACGTAAGATCTAACATTCAGATAACTTCCTGTTTACAAACAGCATCCCCAAGTAGTGCCAGATAAGTGAGTTGTCATAGCAGCAAAGATGGCCTCCCAAGGGCGCTGCTTCATTTCCTATGAGAATTAGGAAATATAATCCTAGCAAAGTGTTTTGTCAAATTTGACGCTAAAGCAAATTTTATCATTTGTGTTTTTGTGCCTTTCAGATCAATGCTTATTTACATTTGTACATTTGTACATTGGACATCTTGTACATTGGACATTTACAGTACATGCTAAACAGAGCTTGAGTGAATGTTTTATTTGGCCAGAATGTGGCCCCTTGGAAGTTGCAAACTTCCTCAAATTCTAGAGGTCAGGAAAATGTCGCATCGGACCCAGTATGTTGTCACCTTAAGTTTTACACATAGGAATCAATACATCAAAAAGAGACTTCAAAATCCTTTCATTGTTTCCGAATATAATTTTTAGTAATGGCCTGTAACTGATTTAGTCATTTGTCTTTTTAGTCCTAATGACTTCCACCATGCTTTTACCAATCAGGAGTTGGTCTGTCTTTCCAAATCACAGCCCCATCACTCTGTGGTCCCCCTACCAATAAGCTCGTTCTCCTCAGTGACCACTGTGGTTTAATGGGTCACAGTGACCATCGCTGTGGGTCAGCCGAAGCTGCCGGATGCTGGCTTGGGTCCACTTCACTTCCGCACCGAACCAGTGCTCGCGCGAGCATCACCTCCAATATGGAAGATTAGTAAAAAAGAAACATCTGTACCCTGCAGTGACCCGGGAGAGGACAGATGGCCTTTGTCCACCCAAGGCAAAGTTTAGAGAGTAACAACCGGAGAAGGGGAGAAGAGACAGTCTCCTTGAGTGAGAACCCAGATATTTTGCTCATTATTTACTTTTGTGTCAAAAGCTTTAAACCTTATTGCGCCAACAACTCCCACTGGGCATTTGTCCCTGACCTGTTATCAGGGTCTGCCCTGCTGGCTGAGATCAGACTCGCTCGGCATTTCTCAGAGACTCCTGTCCTCAGACAACTAACATACAGTTAAAATGAGCCCCCTTAATCGCGCGTGATTCAAGGGAGCCTTTCCTTTGAAAGCTATTAGTTTCCTACGGTGGGGGCGCTCGAAAACCTTCAGACAAAATGGGTTTTATAAAGATGATTAGTGGACGCGAGCCGGGACAGCTGCAGAAACGCCTTCCTCTTCCTGCATAGAACAGAGTGCATCTGTGCGAGGTGGCTCCTCGGGGACGAGACAGCAGGAGCCAGCCTCACACAGCAATGAATAGAGGCACACGGGCGTGTGGCTTCGGGATTGCCGTTCCTTCGATTAGCGGTGTCCAGTTACGATCTTGAGATTCACCGTGACCACATGTGAGGCTCATTGCAAGCGATTTGATATTTATAAAGCACCCGATTTCATAAAAGATAGTACAGCGATCATGAATCTCCATTATACAAGAAATATCTGTTTCTTTACGTTACAACAGGTCTGACTCCAGACACCCCCCCCCCCCCCCCCCCAGCCAGCCTGGCTGGCCGGGCATTTGATGCTCTCCCTCAGCTGTCCATTCCAGGGTAAAACCAGAAGCTGGGGCTTAGGTGGGATCTTCACAGGGAGGCCGCTCACCTCTCACATGGCCAGGGATCCCCCGTTATCTGCTTCACAGACTCCTTGGCACCCGGGAGGTAGTGTGGGGCCTGGGCTGCTCTGGCAAGGCCGGGCACCGTTGTCTGTTATCCTCTGGGGCCCTGCCCAGGCCCTCTGGCACTGCCAGGCAGCAGAAAGCCACAGACAGACCTCCATCTGCTGCCCGTTTAAGGGTCTCCTTCCTCTGCCCCACTGCTTCCTCCCTCCTCTCATTGCCTTCTGGGAACGGCCCACAGTCTCCGGAAGGAGCCCTGTGGATCCAAAGCCAGGAAGTCAAGTATGCCCTTTCCGGCTTCAGTTTTGGGCCCTGGGATTTAAACAGCCCAGGAGATGGTGATACGAACGGAACTCAGTGTCTTTGTGGAACACGAGAGGTAAAATACAGGCAGAAGACCTCCAGCGAACAAGTGAATGTGTTATCCTGCCTCCGTGTCGCTTAGGATTAGGTTTGTTTGCAGTGAGTGGAAACCTCAAGTGTTTACTTTAAGAAAAAGAGTCCATTTGTTTCCCCTAAATTACGTCCGAGGTAGGCTGTCCTGTGCGCTCCGTGATAGCTTCTCCTGTCTCTCTGCCCTACCCGTTGTGAACGTGTGACTTTCGCCTAACGTTTCCTCATTTACCACGATGACTGGTGGAGTTGGTTGATTGGTTTGCTTTAATAAGGGGAGGAACAGGGCACCTGGGTGGCTCAGTCAGTTAAGCGTCTGAGGTTCGGCTCAGGTCACGATCTCATGGTTCACGGGTTCAAGTCCCACGTCGGGCCCTGTGCTGACAGCTCGGAGCCTGGAGCCTGCTTCGGATCGTGTCTCCGGCTGTCTCTGCCCCTCCCCCGCTTGCACCGTCTCTCCCTTTCTCTCTCTTTGTCTCCCTCCCAAAAAATGAATAAACATTAAAAAAAAATTTAGTAAGGGGAGGAAGAAAAGTATTCTGGAAGCAGGGTTAGGGAGTAAGTAGTCTAACAAAATCTTCCTCCAATACCCTGGCATTTGTGAAATGTGAAATCGAGAGAATGTAATAATATGAAGACAAAAAGGTGTAATTATATACCACCCAGAAATCGCCTCTGAAATATCTTGGATCTTGGTGTCTTTTCTTGAAGTTATTCTTTAGCATTTCTATGTATCCTTGAGAATAATAATAGCTAGTATGAACATAGCACTTCCCTTATGCCCTGCATTGATGAAGGGTTTTACATATATTGATTCATTTAATACTCATAATAATCCCATAGGATAGGCAGTATTATTCTCCTCATTTTATAGGCGAGAAAACTGAGGCACAGAGTGGTCAAGTCATAAGTCACACAAGGCGCACAGCTACAAAGTGGTGATGCCAGGGTACAAATCTGCAAAGTGTGGGTCCAGAGATCCGTTCTTAGTATCGCACTCTATCTACTAGGGTGGGCGGGCAGGGTAATGGAGGAGAGCTGAGTGGATGGGCAAATCGGAGACACTGTTCGAGAACACAGAACCCTCGGAAGTTGATTTGCTGGGATTAAAAGCACAATCACAGGGGCGCCTGGGTGACTCAGTCAGCTTAGAGTCCAACTTCGGCTCAGGTCATGATCTCGCGGTTCGCGAGTTTGAGCCCCACGTCGGGCTCTGTGCTGACAGCTCAGAGCCTGAAGCCTGCTTTGGATTCTGTGTCTCCTCCTCTCTCTGCCCCTCCCATGATCATGCTCTGTCTCTCTCTGTCTCTCAATAATAAATAAACATTAAAAAAAAATTTTTTTAAAGAAAAAAGCACAGTCACAGACTGTAGCCCAGCAAATGTGTGACAAGTTTTCCAAGTCCTGACAGACAGACACCCATGGAACCCTGTCACCGCATTGGCTCCTGAGAGAATCTCAGGAACTTATACTAAGGGAACAGAAACTCAAGCAGAGATTTATGTATCAAAATATATATGATAGCAGTATTTCACAGCAAAAATACCAGAAACAACCTAAATGCCCCTAAATAAGGGAAAAGCTAACTGAGTTACGATACCTCCATTTGTGAAATTATGTAGCTATTTAAAATGATGCTTTCCAGTAACATATAAGGACGTGGTTAATGGTCATAATGTAATTTTTAAAAGGATCCAAAATTAACATCAAATGTTAGTACTTATCTCAGAATGGTGTAATTACAGACTATCTTTATTTTCATTTGCTTGTTGGGACCTTTTTCCAAACCTCTTAAAAATTTTTTTTCTCGTAACTTCTATCATCAGAAAATAAAGCAGTAACGTTATATAAAAATTAGAACCGGAGACTTCAATAAAGAAATATGTTACCACATAAAATAGCGTAATCTTTTTATCTTAATTGAGATATAGCCTGTTACATTAGCTACAGGTGTACAACCTAGTGATTGGACACATCTATACATTATACTGTGCTCATGGCAAGTGTACCTACCCGCTGTCACCATACAACATATCGTAGTACCACTGATGACATTCTGTGGCTATGCTGTGCTGGGGCTTTTGTTCCCATGACTTATTCTGTACCTGGAAGCTGTGTCTCCCACTCCCCTTGGCCCGTTTTGCTTATGCCTACACCTTCCCTCTGGCCACCATCAGTTCTCTGGGTTTACAAGTGTGTTTCTGCTTTTTGCATGTTTGGTGTTTTGGATTCCACGTATCAGTGAAATCATAAGGTGTTTGTCTTTCTCTGACTTACTTCACTTAGCATACCCTCTAGATGCATCCATGTTGTCACAAAAGGCAGGATCTCTTTCTCCTTAGGGCTGAATAATAATCCAGTGTGTGTGTGTGTGTGTGTGTGTGTGTGTGTGTGTGTGTGTATACCGCATCTTCTTTATCCATTGATCTATGGATGGACACTTCCATACTTGGCTGTTATAAATAATGCTACAATAAGCAACCATGGAGGTGCGTGTTTTTCACCCCTTTCATTTCCTTTAGGTAAATACTCAGTGGTAGAATTATTAAATCATATGGTAGTTCTCTTTTTAATTTTTTGAGGGACCTCCATACTGTTTTCCACAGTAGCTGCACCAATTTACTTTGCTACCAACAGTGCATGAGGGTTCCTTTTTCTCTACATCCTCATGAACACTTGTTATTTCTTGTCTTTTTGATTCTAGCAATTCTGACAGGTGTAGATGATATTTTGTTATGGTTTTGGTTTGCATTTCTCTGATGATTAGTGATAGGGATCATCTTTTTGTGTCTGGTGGTCATCCGTGTGCCTTCTTTGAAAAAAAAAAATGTCTGTTTAGGCCCTCTGTCCATTTTTCATCAGATTATTTGGATTTTGGTGTTGAGTTGTGTAAGTTCTTTATATATTTGGATTTCATCCCCTTGTCGGATATATTACTTGCAAATATCTTCTTCTATTTAGCAGGTTGCCTTTTTTGTTTTATTGATGGTTTCCCTTGCTGGGCAAAAGTTTTTTATTTTGGTGTAGTCCCAATAGTTTATTTTTGCTTTTGTTTCCCTTGCGTGAGGAGACATATGTAGAAAATGTTGCTAAGGCCAATGTCCAAGAGATTACTGCTTCTTTTTCTTCTAGGCGTTTTATGGTTTTGTGTCTCAAATTTAGGTCCTCAATCCATTTGGAGTTAATTTTTGTGTATAGTATAAGAAAGCGATCCCGTTTTATTTTGCAAGTAGCTGTCTAGTTTTCCCAGCACCATTTACTGAAGAGACTGTCTTTTCCCCATTGTATACTCTTGCCTCATTTGTTGCAGATTAATTGACTATATAAGCATGGGTTTATTTCTGGGCTCTCCATTCTGTTCTACTGACCTATGTGTGTATTTCTGTGCCGGTACCATAGTGTTTCGATTACTACAGCTTTGTAGTGTATCTTGAAATCTGAGACTGTGATACCTTTCTGAAGATTGCTTTGGATATTTGGGGATCTTTTCAGGTTCCATGCAAATTTTAGGATTATTCTAGTTTTGTGAAAAGTGCTGTTAGTATTTTGATAGAGAATTGCTTTGGGTAGTATGGACATTTTAACAATATTAATGCTTCCAGCCCATGAGCACAGGATATCTTTCCGTTTATTTGTGTCGTCTTCAGTTTCTTTATCAATGTTTTATAGGTTTCATAGTATAGGTCTTTCACCTCCTTGATTAGTTTATTTCTGGGCATTTCGTTCTTTGGGGGGACAGTTATAAATGGAATTGTTCTCTTAATTTCTCTTTCTGCTACTTTGTTATTAGTGTATAGAAATGCAACCAAAAATCACATAACATCATTATAAAGGTTTAGAAAATTGATAATGCCCAGTATTGCTGAGTGGGTACAACATTATTCTTATGCACCATTGGTAGGAAGAACATTTGGTATAAAACTATTTGGAAGATACCTGGGCTATATCTATCAAACCTAATGTATGTCTTTACTCTGCTTTAGGGTACTTAGCCCACAGATACACTTGCATAAGTGCTAAAAGCTATTACATCATTTCAGCTATTTTCGTAATTGAAACTACATAAATGTCTACCAATAGAGCATTACTTAAATAAATCATAGTCCAAACATGCAGTGCTATATGCCCAGTTATTTGAAAAGAATGAGGCATATCTAGAAGTGCTCCTATCAAGAGATGTCTAACGTAGATTACTAAGAAAATACCAAGTTTCATTACAATGTATGTAGTATGATCTGGGATGGGTATCACTGGGACTTGGGAGAAGCAGGGACTATTATTCTTATTTTTTAAATTTTTCTGTTCTGTTAAATGTTTTGCATAAGTATCTAATTTGTATTTGAAAAGGCACATTAAATTGTCTAAGACATGGAGGAGATATTTCAAGGTCATTTATGCTAATCTTGTATCCAGTTTTTTGCTGGTAACCAATCAAGCAGGGGACCCACCCTCCCGTTCCTGACAGTAAAGAACATCTTAATTATAGAGGGAGAGAATGTTACAGAACACTGGAAAAAGCAAGTGGCCAGAATGTGTCAAAGGTCATAGTTCCTATAGTTTGTCACTCCAAATCTAGAACACTTCAATGAACCCAGTCAGGATGAATGTAAAATAAAGTATCTATTAAAGAGGGAAATGATGGAGTGGAGTCTCTTCACGACATTGGAAGCGAGTATGGCATGGCATGGTGCAAAGTGCCTGGAGTTTGTAACCAAAAGCCTTTTGCCAATTTCTAGCTATATAACTTCAGGTAAATTCCTTTAATATCTCTGAGGCACTTTCCTTACTGGTAAAATAAAGGAAGGCAACTGATCCATACTTTATATGTCAAATGAAACAATGTATGAGAAGAGACTTGTTCTAAAAATTAGAAATCACTTAATAAAGTAATGGCCATTGTGTTATTTTCCTTCTTAACATCACCAGTGAACTGTATTTGGTACGGTAAGAAAATGACTGATAGATAATACATCCTTTTGTTTTATGCTCAAATTTGCCAGCTCCGTGTAATGTAGGAAATTTAGCCAACCTCGAGAGAGAGGGCAGTACCAACGGATTGTTTCTAACAGGTCTGACAGATTATTTCAGAACTCCGCATACCCGTTAGCAGTGCCCTCTGGGACATTGTCACCCCTCCACCAATGATTTGCGTCTCTGGGTCAGCAGACGCATCAGCTGCCTTCTTCCTTTTCAGCATCTGAACATGTACTGGGTTTTCCAAGACATATTCCGAGGTAAATAGTAGTTGGTTTTAAGTTTTTTAAAGAAATTATTGGGGCGCCTGGGTGGCGCAGTCGGTTAAGCGTCCGACTTCAGCCAGGTCACGATCTCGCGGTCCGTGAGTTCGAGCCCCGCGTCAGGCTCTGGGCTGATGGCTCGGAGCCTGGAGCCTGTTTCGGATTCTGTGTCTCCCTCTCTCTCTGCCCCTCCCCCGTTCATGCTCTGTCTCTCTCTGTCCCAAAAATAAATAAAAAACGTTGAAAAAAAATTTTTTTAAAGAAATTATTACTCGTGCCTAAGATCAGAGCCACTTGCAAATTCTGTTTTCCTGAAAAACTCAAATATTCATTTCTATCCAGAATAAACACCCAGCAACACTGAATTCTGCTTTCAATTTACCAGAGACTAGAACCAAGATCACCAGGAGCTTAAGAGTATGGAGTTTTCCTCTGGACCATCAGGGGTAGGAACACAGTGTTCGTATCCTGACCAAGGATGTCATTTTTAAATCCTGCTCTCAACCCTTCTTTTATAAATTCACCTCTGCCTCTGATCACAAAGTGCCCTCAGTAAAAAATCTCTTACGGCAGCTGCAAAATTCTTAAAGGAAGGAAGAGGTGATGCCTAACATTTGCATAAAGTAGTTTTATTGGAAGAACACATATACCTACTCCGAACAAAAAAGTGTTTATACAGTTCTCAAATAAGCAAAGGTCTTGAAGATTTTTCAACTTTAAAAGCTTCTTCTGGTCCATATCCTCTTGCTAGCATATTCATTAAGAAATTCACAAGGATAGAAGTAACCATTCCAGTTACAAATTTATGTTTCCAATGTACTTGTTAGTTTTGAAAACTATTACATTTCATAGAAGAGGCACTTTTTTAAAAAATAATTTATTGTCAAGTTGGCTAACATACAGTGTATACAATGTGCTCTTGGTTTTGGGGGGCATAGTCCCATGATTCATCACCTACATCCAATACCCGGTACTCATCCCAACAAGTGCCCTCCTCAATGCCCATCACCCATCTTCCCCTCTCCTCCGCCTCCCTCCCCACTCAGCCTTCAGTTTGTTCTCTGTATTTAAGAGTCTTTTATGGTTTGCCTCCTTCCCTCTCTGTTTGTAACTGTTTTTCCCCCTTCCCTTCCCCCATGTCTTCTGGTAAATTTGCCAGGTTCCACATATAAGTGAAAATATTTGATACCTGTCTTTCTCTGACTCACTTATTTCATTTAGCATCATACCCTCCAGTTCTATCCACGTTGCTGCAAATGGCAAGATTTCGTTCTTTCTCATTGCCAAGTAGTATTCCATTGAATTTATAAACCACATCTTCTTTATCCATTCATCAGTTGATGGACATTTAGGCTCTTTCTATAATTTGGCTATTGTTGAGAGTGCTGCTATAAGCATTGGGGTACATGTGCCCCTATACATCAGCATTGCTGTAGCCCTTGGGTAAATTCCTAGTAGTGCTGTTGCTGTGTCGTAGGGTGGTTCTACTTTTCATTTTTTAAATTAAATACTGTTTTTCAGAGCAGCTGCACCAGTTTGCTTTCCACCAACAGTGCAAGAGGGTTCCCATTTCTCCACATCCTCGCCAGCATCTGTTGTTTCCTGAATTGTTAATTTTAGCCACTCTGGTGTGAGGTGGTATCTCATTGTGATTTTGATTTATATTTCTCTGATGATGAGTGATGTTGAGCAACTTTTCATGTGTCTGTTGGCCATCTGGATGTCTTCTTTGGAAAAGTGTCTATTCATGTCTTCTGCCCATTTCTTCACTGGATTATTTGTTTTCCGGGTGTTGAGTTTGGTAAGTTCTTCATAGATTTTGGATACTAACCCTTTATCCGATATGTCATTTGCAAATATCTTTTCCCATTCCGTCGGTTGCCTTTTAGTTTTGTTGATTGTTTCCTTTGCAGTGCAGAGGTTTTTTATCTTGATGAGATCCCAATAGTTCATTTTTGCTTTTAATTCCCTTGCCTTTGGAGACATGTCAAGCAAGAAATTGCTGCAGCTGAAGTCAGAGAGGTTGTTGCCTGCTTCCTCCTCTAGGGTTTCAATAGTTACCTGTCTCACATTCAAGTGTTTCATCCATTTTGAGTTTATTTTTGTGTATGGTATAGGAAGGTGGTCCAGTTTCATTCTTCTGCATGTTGCTGTCCAGTTCTCCCAGCACCATTTGCTAAAGAGACTGTCTTTATTCCATTGGATACTCTTTCCTGCTTTTTCAAAGATTAGTTGGCCATACATTTGTGGGTCCAATTCTGGGGTCTCTATTCTATTCCATTGGTCTATGTGTCTGTTTTTGTGCGAATACCACACTGTCTTGATGATTACAGCTTTGTAGTAGAGGCTAAAGTCTGAGATCGTGATGCCTCCTGCTTTGGTTTTCTTTTTCAACATAACTTTGGCTCTTCGGGGTCTTTTGTGGTTCCATACAAATTTTAGGATTGTTTGTTCTAGCTTTGAGAAAAATGAGGCACTTTTTTTTTAAGTTTATTTATTTATTTTGATAGCATGAGCTGGGGAGGGGCAGGGAGAAAGGGAGAGAGAGGGAAAGAGAGAATTCCAAGCAGGCTCCTCACTGTCAGCGCAGGTGGGGCTCAAACTTGTGAACCATGAGATCGTGACCTGAGCCAAAGCTGGACACTTAACCAACTGAGCCACCTAGGTGCCCCTGAGTGAGCCCACCTTTAAAGCAGGGGATATAGTTGTTTGTTTGTTTTCTTTCAGTTAATTTGTATAAAGCACAAGGAGCCCTTCAAAAGGAAAACCTTATTAAACATAAAACGATGTTTAGAAAAAATAATGAGGGAAAAACCAATAGCTCTTCATTTACATATATTTTTGAAACTCTGTTTCCTCATTTAAAAGATTGATTGAAATAAAATTTATTTAGATAAAATTCATGTAACATACAATTCACCCATTTAGAGGGCACAGTTCAACGGTTTTGGTATATTACATTATTATTTAATTGTGATAAAAAATATATATATAACTTACAATTTGCCATTTTCACCATTTTTATGTGTGCGGTTCAATGGCACTCACTGTATCCACAATGTTGTAAAACCATCACCACTGTTTTCAGAACTTTTTTTTTTTTAATCATCCCAAAGAGAAAGTCTTCTTCCCCAGCCCGTGGTCACGTCTAATCTACTTTCTGTCTCCATAAATTTGTCTGTCCTTGCCTGTACCTCATTTACATGGATCTTACATTTGTCATTTTGTGCCTGGCTCATTTTACTTAGCATGTTTGCAAGGTTCATCCATGGTGTAGCATGCATTAGAACTCTGTGGTCCGTATCTACCATATTCCGTTTATCCATTCATCTGTCGATGGACTCTTCAGTTGGCTCTGTCTTTGGGCAATTGTGAATCATGCTGCAGTGAAATTGGCGTACAAGTGTCTGCTCAAATCCCTGCTTGTAATTCTTTTGAGCATGCTGCGTACCAGAGAGTGTAATTACTGGGTCATGTGGTAATTCTGGTTTTGCTTTTTGAGGAACATTGTTGCTTTTAGAAAAGTATGTATCAGTTACCGCATTAAGCGTTTTACATGCCTTATCACATCTAGTTCTCGTAACAAACGTGTCCGTTCATTTTTATTCATTGAGCAAATAGTTTTCAAGGGTCTTCTTTATACCAGGCATTTCTCCAGGCACTGGGGATTCCGTAGGGGACGAAACGAACACAGCCCCACGCTCTCATAGATCTTACGTAAAAGTAGATAATAGTAGGGACAGCAGACAATAAATACATGTTAGTATAATGCTGGGTAGAATAAATGACATGGAGGCAGTGAAAACAACGCAGAGTGGGGAGGAGGAATATTGCAGGGGTGGTAGTATTGGGGAGGCTCTCTCAGATGGAATTGAAAGGGAAGGTCTCTGTAAAGCTGATGCTTGAGCAGGAACCTGAAAGAAGGGAGCACATCCTCCAGAGATCCTGAGAAATCATTCTGGGGAGTGTGGCAAGAGCAAATGCAAAGGCCCTGAGGCAGGCCCAGTCTCGGTGTTGGTCTAGGAGCAGCGCTGGTCCGGGTGGCTGTGGGGAGTGAGGAGAGAGGAGGGGGAGTCCAGGTTTTATGTGTATTGTGATGGGAAGTCGTTAGAGACTCTGAGCAAGAGACAGATGCAGTCGATTTTTCTGCCCATTCGTCGGTGAAGAAGCTGAGACTTAGGGGGTCTGAGTGGTTTTACCGAAGTATTTGGTGGGTAACTCCTCAAGATTTGCCCAGTAGATTCCCTCCAGAGTGCATGCCCCTCCCCACCAGGCTAAGGCGTGTGTCCGGCCCTCACGATACCCCTGGCTGGCTCTAGTTTCTTTCCGGGAGCGTCCTACAAGGTGCCTGTTCCTGTTGCTAGGGTTGGCCCACGGCTGTCCACAGGACAGTCTTGCCAGGTGCCTTGCTCGCAACCCGAAAGGTTTCTTGACTCTCTCCCACAGGCATGATGCACTCTCCCGGATTCGATGGGAGCGGCAGCCTCAGCTTGCAGATGCTGATGAACGCCGACAGCCTGTACACGGCCGCACACTGCGCCCTGCTGCTCAACCTGAAGCTCTCCCACGGCGACTACTACCGGAAGCGGCCCACCCTGGCACCGGGCATGATAGTGAGTGCGTGGTCTCTGCTTGGACCTGGCCAGAAGTGGCTGCAAAGCCGAGCATCGCTGTCCTGGGAGGGATCCCTGGGAGGGATAGCAGGGATGTCCCTTGCTACTCTGGACTGGGCAGTCCCTGCGGGGCTGTGTGGAGGGTGGAAGGGGGTGCGGTGCAGTTTGCATCGTGCTGCGGGGCACACAGCTACCCACCTTGCTCCAGAGAGGGAAGGGCCCCCAGTCCCTAGAAGCGGCCGCCTGCCGGTGGCCTAGTAATGTCAGCCGGTGGCATTGCTGCACACACTCAAGTGTAAGCCACCTTCCAAAACAGGTGATCAGAATGTTCAGTAGCATCAGACGACGTACAGGGTATGGCCCCCTTTCCCGAAAAGCAAGGCTTGCTGTGTTGCGAAACCTCTTCGTTGTCCTCCGGAAGGTACCCGGACCTACTTGTGACCCAGAGCTAAGCTTACTAGCACCTGCTGGGAGCTGTGGAATGAGCACGATGGTGATTACGCTGTGCTTGGCTCCCTCGCCGGAGCGAGCCACCCCCTGGTATAGCCCTGATCCCGGTTCACGAGCCTCAGTCCACAGAGCTGCTGGAAGGGAATCCGCCATCATTCGTTCGCTTGATAAATTGTAAACTCCCGAGGGGAACTGGCAGCTTCGTGGGTGTAAGTCAAGTATCTGTCGAGGCACACGTGCTGTTTCAGGGGACACACTCCATCTCTGCGGCGGTTGGGGCAGTGAGAGGGAGCTGCTGCGTTCCTTTTTCTGTGCTGTTTCTAATCCCCCCACACATCAAAGAGTAAAGAGAGGAAGTGCAGCGTTCTTTATCCTTATGTGGGTTTCTTAGAAAGATGTCATAAGTAGGGCGCCTGGGTGGCTCAGTCAATTAAGCGTCCGACTTCCGCTCAGGTCGTGACCTCCGGGTTCATGAGTTCGAGCCCTGCGTCAGGCCCTGTGCTGACAGCTCAGAGCCCGGGAGCCTGCTTCGGATTCTGTGTCTCCTTCTCTCTCTGCCCCTCCCCTGCTCACGCTCTGTCTCTCTCTCTCTCTCTCTCTTTCAAAAATAACTAACCGTTAAAAAAATTTTTTTTAAGATCTCATAAGTAAAAGGAACTTCATGAAGTTTGGGACTTCTCCATTTTGGTTCCCCTTTCCCTTGCCACCCCCCCCCCCCACTCCCAATCGACAGGTTTTGTTGTTCCTCGAAGCCTCGACTCAGGTAGGGCCCCAGTGAGAGAAAGAGGCAGAGGAGGGGCCTGTTCGTTTGCGGGGGGGTCCTATCTGGTCACCTTCTCGTGTGGTCCTCTCTGCAGAAGGAGTTCATGAAGCAGGTGCAGACCAGCGGGGTGCTGATGGTTTTCTCCCAGGCCTGGATCGAGGAACTCTACCATCAGGTGCTCGACAGGAACATGCTCGGAGAAGCTGGCTACTGGGGCAGCCCAGAGGATAACAGCCTTCCCCTCATCACCATGCTGACCGGTCAGTGGCTCCTCACGCAGCCGTGTGGCGCTCGGCGGGGAGAGAGTGCCCGAGAGCCCCTTTCAGAGAAGCAGCCTTGAAACAGCCCTGACAAATCCCCCCACCCCCCGGCAGCTGGTGACGGTGCCAGGGAGGTGTCGCGAAGCCACCTCACAGGAATGTTCCGTCCATTTTTCACGCGGGACCCTGGAGGACTCACTGTGCCCCCTCGGATGAGGACTACTTAGCACCCACGTCTGTCAGGGGAGAGCTACAGGCCTCTGCTAGGGATATGAAGTGCTTTCTGGGCACGAAGCCCAGAATTGTTCCTGGAAGCTCTCACGTGCTAGTAGGTGACCCTAATCCTTCAGTGCTCCTGAGCTGCCAGACACGTTAAAACGCTTGACTTTCAACTTGGCTCCCTTCCCATTTCCTATCCATATCGGAGGTCCTCTCTTCCCTTCCCAGCTGCACAAGAGTTAAAAATAATGCCAAACAGTTGCCCGGCCTCTTTGTCTTCAGTGCCCTGAGTTTTAAAAACCCTGTCCATTAGAAATTTCACATGGGGCACCTGGGTGGCTCAGTTGGGCATCCGACTTTGGATCGCGGCTCAAGTCATGATCTCACTGCCATGAGATCGAGCTCCACGATGGGCTCCGCACTGAGCATAGGACTGGTTTGGGATTCTCTCTCTCGTTTTCTCCCTGTCTCTCCCCTACTCGCACTCTCTCTGTCTCTCTCTTTCTCCAAAAGAAAAAGATTTTTTACATGAGAGCATAGAGAGCAGTATGGGATGTGGTCATGAAGGAATTTGGGTGGGGGTGGGGGGGGTGGGCAAACACAGTCATTCCTGGCTTTTCATGGCTTCACCATGATGTCAGGTAAAGACCAGGGAGGACTCAAGACTTGTCATCAGTAGCCTTCATATATTAGATCTCCAGGCTCATCTTATGTTTGAGCTGAGTTCCCAGACTGGTTTCTGATCTGAATCATCTCCTGGCTCTGGCTAACACGATGTGTGGGGCATGGCCCTATGCCTTCCCTGCCGTTTCTGTTGTCCAAAATGAACGTTATATTACCTTTGGTTAGTACTGGGGGGCTCTTACAAAGGAGGCAGAGTAGACTGCTGACAAGCAGAACCCAACAATGAGGAATGTGGGGTGAGGTGCTATTTAGGAACCAGGCAGGGAGTCAAGATACATAGTCTGTCCACAGCCAGCAGAGTCTCGGCCATTGGCAGGTGTTTGGAGTCCTAGTTCTTGAACTAGGGTGCGACTGAGAGAAGCGAGGCTTAGGTCCCAAACTTTGGGGATCCGGATCACTGGACAGGTGACCAATTTGCATTTGGTTAACCATGGTCACACTTACATCCATTCGAAATCTTGGAATGCATACACGTGTGGGACGTTTACTCAGTTGCCTATAAGCAGTGCTTCGTTTCCACCTGTCTTTGCCAAGTCCGTCCAATAGGGATTGAAAGTACTGCCCAGCGCTTAAAGCGCCTTGGAACCTGGATAAGGATCCTAAATGTGCCAGCTCTAATTTTCAAATACCGTAGTTTCTGCCAAAATTAATCTCTGTGACTCTTACCTGGGCCTTAACAAAAGGAGTCATTCAGCAGTCATAAAAATGAATAAACAACAGGTCACTCACAGTAGCCACATTCATCAGTCATTGCTGTGACTCAGCCACCCCTTTGTCACGGAACTGTAAGCTCAGTGCGCCACATCCACGGGAGAGTTCTCTAACTCTAGCTAGAAAATGAGAGAAAAACATAGGCTTTTTCACACAGACTTCTACAAAATAAAGTTCTGCGATTCTTTGTAGCAAATTCCCAGTATGAGATGGCAAGTGAATTTGAGCAGTAGTTAACCTGGAGCTGGGAAACTTCCATCGGATCTTTTCATCCTGTGCAGCTAAAAGCAATAGCCACGATCTTACCATCAACGTTGTACTAACTGTGGCCGTTCCTGATGTCATAGAAAAGTGTTGTCTAGAACCGAGGAATTTTAGCACTCAGATAAACTTTGTATTACTTGAATCCATTAGCCCTCTACCTAGCATATAGGAAACATAACTTTCGTAACTGGAAATTTTGGGGGAATGTCATAAGATCATTTGACTCTGGGTCAAATTCATTTCAGTGAAACTGGCCTGTTCCAACTTGAGCAGTCATTGAGATTTCTCCCTGCCTCGGTTCCCCAATTTTGTTGAGAAATAATTGACATATAACATTATATTAGCCCAACGTGCACAAAATGATGATTTGATATATGTGTACATTGCAAAATGATCACCTCACTAAGTTTAGTTAATGTCAGTCACCTTACATGGTCACATTTTTTTTTTCTTGTGGTGAGAAATTTTAAAACCTATCTTAGCAACTTTTTTCAAAGAGATATGTTGCTCAGGAACACCAACCCTCCTCTTCCCTCTGCTTGTCTGGCTGGCGGGGAAGGAAAAGAACTTGCATGTTGGTGAAGGAAGAAGCTGGTTGGGGGTGACCAATAAAGCCTAAGTTGGTCTAAGGCACTCTGCAGGCTGTAAAATGCAGTTTAGTCAAGTGCCATTTTTTTCTTTGTATGATTTTAATTATTGGAATGCACCATTTTTAATATGCAAGTAGAAGTACATAAAACGTGAGGGGGGAAAAAAGAGATGTGTTACCAGAAATGTCTAGGCTTCATGGACTTACTGTAAGAATCAAAGCTATAATGAAATAGTATTCAAACACCATGCAGAGGACTCTCATCCTGTTGGTGAAAGTCAAGTTCTAAAGTCAAGGAATAAACTTAGGCTACCCTCTTTTCCCAATCCCTCTCTGTGTTGTATTCAACTATATTAGTTGCCTTCAGGATATATGCTTCAATTCCATGGTTACTTCTCCAGTGGTTCCTTCCTTTCCACTTAGACATTCAAAGCCAGGAGATGCAGTGTAGCCCAGGGCTATAAGGCTACTTTTTTTTTTTTTTTAATTTTTTTTTTTCAACGTTTTTTATTTATTTTGGGACAGAGAGAGACAGAGCATGAACGGGGGAGGGGCAGAGA
The DNA here is from genome assembly GCF_023721935.1 of Panthera uncia. Classification (NCBI taxonomy): domain Eukaryota; kingdom Metazoa; phylum Chordata; class Mammalia; order Carnivora; family Felidae; genus Panthera; species Panthera uncia. Next base: position 24,525 of record NW_026059654.1, on the reverse strand, counting down.
GAGAGGGAGACACAGAATCGGAAACAGGCTCCAGGCTCCGAGCCATCAGCCCAGAGCCTGACGCGGGGCTCGAACTCACGGGACCGCGAGATCGTGACCTGGCTGAAGTCGGCCGCTTAACCGACTGCGCCACCCAGGCGCCCCAAGGCTACTTAATTCAGAGTTAAATCTTCTCAATCCCAGGCTCTTCTTGCCAGTGTATTAAGAAGTGGTTCGTTGAGCTAATTCCAGAGATGAGAGTTGGTTTTAACAAGAATTTAAATGGAGAATGAAGGTCCTCTATCACGCTGCACGAAGTGTGTGGTGTCATTGGGAAGAGGCCCAGATGGGAGTCAGAAGACTTGCATCCTAAGCCTGATCCCTTCTTTTACCGGCCTCGTGGCCTTGTGCAGTTCACCTGCCTTGAACATTTATTTCCTTCTCTGTGAAATGGGAAAAATAATACCTACCCGGCCTACCCGCTTGGAGTTATCTGGAAGATCTGATGAAAACAACGTTATGTGAAAACACTTTGTGAATTGTAAGATATGATTATCAAGTTATTGTTGTACATTGGAATCAGATGATGTGATTATCTGACCAAGGAGATATTATTCTTATTCTCTTCTTCATTCCTATGAGGAAATTCTGAAAGAGAAATCCACGTTGGGGCAAACTGCACATATAAAATGTAGGAACGATGCCACCGTTTTGGATAAAAGGAATAGTCAAACGTCAAAATATTCGAAGTCAATAGATTTTCTGACAACAGAGAGGGCAGAGTTTATGTTTTTAGTAAAAAATATGAAGAATGTTCTGGCAATGAAAGAAAACTAGACTAAAAGAATAAAACAAAAATTTTAACATTCTGATAAAAAATTCTTACATACCTGGTACATAATAGATCCAATGGATGTTTGTTGTGGGAAAAAAAATGAATATTGTGTTGGCCATTTGGGTTTTTTTGGTTTTTGGTTTTTGGTTTTGGTTTTTCCTGGAGTGTTCCAATCTGGGAAAACCTTCCTCCTTTTCCTTGACAGACATTGATGGCTTAGAGAGCAGTGCGATTGGGGGCCAGCTGATGGCTTCAGCTTCTACGGAGTCTCCTTTCACCCAGGGCAGGAGAATTGATGACTCCACAGTGGCAGGTAATGACTTGGGTCTTGAGTTTATGAATATACATACATCCCATATGTTACCAGCAATTAAACCACTAAGTGGCAGCTTTCTGTGCTGACATAAATGAATTAACATCTCGTCTTGGCAGAAAAGTGCCTGAAGGAGGTTACTTAGCAACATCTAGCTGATGACGCAACATTCATTATTTATAAACACAAAGTATAACACAATCCAATATCCATTAAATTTGATTTCCTGTAGTAGAATTGCATACACCTCAGTATTGCTAACTCGATTGTCAGAAGCTTCCAATCCATTCACCGCCGGTGGTTTATTTTGTCTCCGGAGAATGATCCTTGCTCCTTCACGTCCTAGGTGTGGCGTTTGCTCGCTATATTCTGGTGGGCTGCTGGAAGAACTTGATCGATACTTTGTCAACCCCCCTGACTGGCCGAATGGCAGGAAGCTCCAAAGGGTTGGCCTTCATTCTGGGAGCTGAAGGCGTCAAAGAGCAGAACCAAAAGGAACGTGATGCCATCTGCATGAGCCTCGACGGGCTGCGGAAAGCAGCGCGGCTGAGCTGTGCTCTAGGTACAGGAGGGAGTAACGTTCCCGGACCCGTGGCCCGCGGGGTGTCCCCAAGGAGCGCCGTGGGAATGGCCCTCGTGGAAAACGAATCTTTTAGAAGGGCTGCTGGGTAAAGGTTAGACGGTGGACTCAGTGAGGGGTAATTGTTTCTTTTCTCCAAAGGAGTTGCAGCTAACTGCGCCTCGGCCCTTGCCCAGATGGCAGCTGCTTCCTGTGTCCAGGAAGAAAAAGAGGAGAAGGAAGTCCAGGAGCCCAGTGATGCCATAGCACAAGGTAACAGCTAAAGAGCCAGAATCCGCCTGGCGCCTTATGTGCGGTCTGCACACCCCTGCACATGTGACAGACACCTGTCCCTGTTCCTTGTGTGATGCACAGCATGTATTTACTGCTGATCACAAGATCCCAGCCTGGATCACAGGCCTGGCTCTTTTACATGGCTGACCCTGCAGAGTGCCTATCGTAGATCCCTGTGAAGGCAAGACACGTACCATTCCGGCCCCGGCGACTTGGCTGCTCACAGGAGTCCGGTAGGACACCAGAGGCCCCCTGGCTGAGCTATTCACACTTCTGTCATCACCCAGCCGCTTGTGTTGGTGCTGCACAGAGTACACATTTGAAGATCGCTCAGGTTGTAGTGGGGCAAGGCAGAATGGCCAGTTTTCTGAGTAGGGAAATGAAATGGAGGCAATCCTGGAGAGGAGCTTCAGAGAACCTTTGTTCTTATAAGAGAAAAACCTGAGCTTTGTGAGCTCCAGAAAGAGTTGACTTTTACCTAGTTAAAATCCATTAGCCAATGAAGCAGATGATCATCTAGGGTATATACTTAATGTGCACAACCATAAGTTACATAAAAATCCTTACAAATTCAAGGTTCTTAAAAAATTATAAAACCAGAATTGATGTTCAAATGCTACACAAATGAAAACTAAAGTCGGTATCACATCCATGAAAGACGATGCTTTGCTAAAACTCAGTTTGCCTGTTACAACAGGAATATGGTTCGGCTTCCTCTGATGTAAGCATGCTGTGTTCCTGCGTTCCGGACCATCACCCAGTTATCCCATCAGACCCATCTTCCAATGACTTGGAACCTTGATTCATGGCTATTATCCATGATATTGTCATTTGGCCTTGCCTTGGCATTTGCTATAACTGACATATCAAGTTACCTTGTGCATCCTTTCTCATTAGTCCTCTGCAATTAAAAAAGTATTATTTGAAGATCACAAATATAAATGTAAAAGGGAGTGAAACGATTCAGTAATCTTCAGTTATAACGTAGCCATGGGCCCAGAGCATACATACACCTGGTTTAGATGATCATCGTCATGAACATGTGACATTAAATAAACCTCAGAGAACTTACACATTGCCAGGAATTCTGTCTTATCGGTTTGAGTACACGGGTGGGAGAAGGGCTTGGGCACAAGGGGCTTCCCTGGGGTCAGCACATGAAGCCCATCCTCACTGCTGTGACTGACCTAGAGCCCACAGATGGGTCTGGAAGGACCGTAACCACCAGCCGAGGACCCACCCTACTCCTGAACTGCAGAGAGCTGAGCTCGCCAGGGTCTGTGGGGCCTCTGGGCTGGGTGGCTTGCATGATGAACCACGGGGACCTGCTGTCGAGGAGCTTGCTGCCAGTGACATCGAGTGACATCTACTGTTTGCCTCTTGCCCTTGCACAACGACCCATTCTTTCCTTTCCATCCTTTCTCTCTCCCTTTCTGTCTCCTCCTTGGACCATTATGGTAATGACTGTCTCTCTGGCACAGTGAAACTCAAAGTGGAGCAGAAGCTGGAGCAGATCGGGAAGCTACAGGGGGTCTGGCTGCACACAGCCCACGTCTTGTGCATGGATGCCATCCTCAGCGTAGGCCTGGAGATGGGGAGCCACAACCCGGACTGCTGGCCACACGTGTTCAGGTGCATGACAGGATCCCCAAACCCCGGTCAGTGACCGAGTTCACAGCACCTGTAAGATGCAAACGGCACTAGCTCCGCAGTCCTCATGAGACAAAGACAAAAAGCCCGTCTCCCAGGCGTTTGGGCAGACCTGGGACAATGAGGCACTGCCCGGGGGGGCAAGGCAGGGGACAGGTGCCAGGCGCCAGGCTGTTTCTTCTCCTTCTCCTCAGCACCTGCCCAAAGCCTCGCACCAAGCTCCGTTCTGGCAGAGCAGCAAAGGGGAGTCAGGGGCAGGGCTCAGGCACCTGGATCTCGCCAGCCAGAGCACCAGCCAGATCTGGGTTCAGTTTGATGCCCCCAAAGCAGATGCAGCCAACAGCAAATGTCTGTTGAGTCAGAAAGAGAGAATCCGTCAGATCATCCAAGGATCGAAAAACCCAAAACCCATCTTGGGAGGAACTAGGGTATGAAAAAGCCAGGGTGAATCAGCCTGGAGCAAAATGGGTTTTAATGTGGAGGCTGGAGACCCCCTGTTCTTCCTGCCTCTCACAAGCACATCAGGGCAGGAAAATGACTTACATCGTACCAGAGCGTTTTACACGCAGTCAAAAAATTGCCCGGTTACAGAACACGAGAGTGAACTATCCGGGATGGTCCTTACCGGTAACTGGACTTACTCTGTGATACTGGGCCTCTTATGAACCGTCCTAGTTCCGGGGTCTGTTGGGCAGGAACAATTTGGAAGTTGGCACTTATACTCTACGTTGTGACACTTCTCTGTGTTTACTGTGATTAGGGCACCACCCCGGCATTAGTGATATGGGGCTGTCGGGGCGAGGCAGGACACGGCTGGACAGAGCCCTTGCGAGAGGGCCCATTATGGCTAGAGGTCCTGCCAGCCACATGGACGCTGGTTCTGGGATCCTACAGAAGTGCTTCCTGGGTCCTAATCAGAGCGCTAGAGGGAGGGGGAGAGGGCTCCTTGGGAAACCTCCCTCCAACAGCTGAAGTCCAAATAAGCCAGTAAGCTGGACAGGGCACAACAGGATGAAGAGGGCTTTTGTTACCCACCTTCCTCCCAGCATGGGGTGAGAGTCTGAAGAATCCTTACCCCATTTCCAACCCATCTGGTCCAACTCAAAAAAAAAAAGAATGTGGATAGTAGGGGGGGGTGGGGGAGAGGGAGAGGTGGCCCTCACCAGAGGAAGGAGGGAGATCGGGGAGGACTGTGAAGCTGGCCGGACTTCCTTTCTCTCACTGTGGGATTTACGGAGCTGTCCTGCTGAGCGGCAAGGCCTAACAGCTGCTTGTCTGTGACTCTGTCCAGGGTCTGCGAGTACGTGGGCACGTTAGAACACACCCATTTCAGCGCCGGCACCCCTCAGCCCCCTCTGACCATCAGCCAACCCCAGAGGGCGCCAGGGGACTCTGGACTCCTTGGCGACCCAGAGCGTGAGGACTCGGCTGCAGAGCAGAACCTGGAGCCCGAGAGCTCCCTGAGCGCGGCCCCTGTCATCCAGCCCCTCTCCATCCAAGAGCTGGTCAGGGAAGGCAGCCGAGGCCGGGCCTCCGACTTCCGCGGGGGCGGCCTCATGACAGGGAGCAGTGCCGCCAAGGCCGTGCTCACACTGTCCACCCAGGCCGACAGGTATGAGTGCACGCCATGGTCCCCACACCCCAGACGGCTGCTCGCCGGAGGGCAGCGCCACGTCCGTCTCTCTGGGCTCAAAATTACTCCCAGGGCAATTTGATTCGTTGGCCAGTCATTTAAGCCTCTTTTGATTTTTTGTTTTGTCCAAACATACTTCTGTCTCCCAGCATGCCCTGCACTTAGAATGAACCGCTTGCCGTCTGACGACTAAGACCGGAGGCTCGGGAGGCAGGCTCCCTGGGCCTAGAAGTCTGCACATACCCTGTGACCTTGGGCAGGTTCACCTCCCCTGGCCCTGATTGCCTCATCGTAAAGTAGGGTCACGAAGTCACTCTCTCACAGGGTAGCCATGAGGTTGAACTAACTATGAAGCACTTAGGAGAGAGCTTGCTAAATAGGAGAAATCCATTATTTGGATGAAAATTACAGTCCCACATCCAAGAGTGTGATATATTATTTGACCACGTTACGGTCGAGAGGAAAAACTCAACAATAACCCCAAGCAGTGACGCTTTCTGATGTTGAAAGTGCTGTTGGTCACCAGTCACATGTAGTCCTGCCTCACTTCAGGCTCCACGCTGGGTCATTGTGCCCCCAGCACAGGTGCAGTGAAGTTTGTACAGGGGGCCAGACAGCCAGGGAGTAGGAGAGCGGAATAGCAATCACTGATGCTCAGGAGAGTTCTTTCCTGGCCTTGACGCTAACTGCAAGGTCACATCTGTATAGTTTTTGGTTGTATGTGTGTAATGTGTGTGTGTGTATTATATATATATACATATATATATGTATATATATATATGTGTGTGTATATATATAATATTTATTTATTTATTTATTTATTTTGGTATGTAATTTATATATATATATATATATATATATATATATATATATACGTATGTATTAGTGAGATAGAGTAGGGGACAGGGGCAGGTGGGAGAGGAGAGAGAGAATCCCAAGTAGGATTGACTTGAGCCAAAATCAAGAGTCAGGCGCTCAATCAGCTGGGCCACCAGGTGCCCCTACGTCTGTATAAATAGTTATGCTGAGACTCTGTTTCTCCATCTACTAACTCAGTACAGCAATCCCTTTTTCCTGTTTATCCAACAAGATGGCTGTAAAAGTGTTTCAGCATCTGGAAAGCAGTATACGAGTGCCAGGTGGTGCATAATATCCACCACTGATTTTTTTTTACTAGGAACGAGAGAGAAGAAATGGTTAATAGGACGCAGAAACTCAATAATATTAAAATAGGCATTTCAAAATAGCAAGGAAAAGTGTCTTTGTTTCAATAGTTTGCGAATGTTTAATCCACTAATTGCCGTCTTAAAACCCGTACGTGTCCTATAACCTCTTCAAAAGAGGCTCCTTGTTCCATTTCTGTTGGCGACACTCTCCCTTGCCCAGCACGTGACACCCCACGGGCTGTTTGTCCTTCTGGTATGAGCACAGACTGGGAGGGCCGGCAGCAGGTGACCCAAGAGCAGTGGAAGGCTGGCCATATAAACGCACATTTAATGCCAACCTTCTGAACTCCAGTGAGCCTCCGATCCTTCTCTAAGCCCTGCTGCCTGTGCTCCCCTCTTCCTTCCCAGCTCCTTCTGCCAGAAATGTCTGCGCCCAGCTGAGTAGAAAACAAAAGGAACCTGCAAGGCCCATTAGGTTAGGGATGTTTGTTCTTTTGGCTGATGCTTGAGTTCCCACCAAGTCCAAGGCTCTGGGTGTGTGTCAGAGGCAACATTAAAGCTAGCCCCACCCTGAGGGGGCTTACAGGCTTGGGTTTACTTGGGTTTTGTGTCCTTCTCGAGGCCAAACCCAGCATTAGACTCATCAGTTGTAGCCCAGCAAATGCCTTGATTCACCCAGTGGGCTTTTCTATAATACAGCTTAGGACACTGAAGCTACTTCTAAGGATTCTATTCCCCATTACTCAGTTTCAGGGAGCGACGCTTTGTCAGTTTTCAACGTCTTGCCAAACATGTTTACTGTCTAGCATGGCTGTGCTAAGCCATGGGGATACACAGATATTTTTTTTAATCATCTGTGCCCCTTAGATTAAAACCTCATAGTTAGAGCAGACTCGTACCCAGCAGTAATATGTATATAACATATATTTATTTTCAGTGTTGACACATTTTCATTAATCCCATTTGACAAAACCGTCCTAATGATTCTACCGCAAAGACTTGGCTAGATCGTCTCCAGATAACAAGTCTGTTTATTTCATCCAGGCTCTTTGAAGATGCTACGGATAAGTTGAACCTCACAGCTTTGGGAGGGTTCCTTTATCAGCTGAAGAAAGCATCGCAGTCCCAGCTCTTCCATTCTGTCACGGACACAGTCGATTACTCTCTGGCAATGCCAGGTAATTCTTTCCCGGGAGAGACTGTGCTGTGAGAGTAGCGGGAAACGGCCCAGATCCCTGATAGCAACAGCCCCTCTGAAGACTTGAATCCACATTCCCTTTCCACACGGTACCCTGGCTGAGTTCTGGTGCCGATCTGTCTTCCAGCTGTGAAGTGTGGCAGGGGCGGGGGTGGAGTGACAGTATTATTCTCCATGAATGGAAATGTCGCTGCTGCCAGAACCGTAGGTGTTACTATACCTACAGCAGGTGCTGAGTTGCTCTACTAAGTTTTGTGCTTGCGATGTAGAAAATGGCGTGGCTACTCAGGGTGCAGATAGCTTCACATGAGGGTGGGACCCCATCTCCATATCACAAACTGTGTCTCTTCGTTCAGCTCAGCGGTGCCTAATTCCACAAGGGACTGGTGGGAGAGAAAAGCGGAAGGGTCAGAAGCCTCCTGCCATCAAGGCATGTCTCGTTAGCGATCAGTCAATATCACCGTCTTCACTGATGAGGCCAAGGGAAAAGGAAAGGTCCTCCTGAAGGGAGCAGAGTTGGACTGAGCTGCCCGTGGGTCCCAAATGGGTGGCAGGTTGCTCACAAATGCAACTGTCCGTCAACAGCCACAGTTGTCATGCGGAAACAGAGAGCCTCTGTCCTGATGGGTTCAGGCTGGGCACGCGCTGTGGTGGCAAGGTTGGATTGCACAACATCTGAAGTCCTTTTCCATCTTGAGGAATCTGAAGTTCTAAGTGTATATGTTTGGCCTTTTGATCCTTACTGCAGATTCTGATTTGAGAAGTACAACTCTTTCCCCGCTCGTTTTTAACAGACTTTAAAACCCTAGCTATATAAAGCTAACCTCCAGACCCATCAGACGTCCAGAGCATTCCTGAGCCCAGGGGCAGCCTTCAGAGTGTTTTGCATTGGAGAAATCAGCAAGCTCTCAGCTTACAAAAAGCAACGAGCAGGGTCAGAAGGAGGCAGCACACCTAGGAGGAGAAGGCAGCATTTTCTTTGGAATGAATCACACGGGAGTTAAAATGCTGCCTTCACCATTTACCAGCTGCGTTGTCTTGGGCGAGTCAGTCTACCTTCCTGACATTTCATTGTTCTTAATGGCAATAATTACGTTTGTTTAAAGCTTGCTTTAAAAAAAAATAACGTGGGGCGCCTGGGTGGCTCAGTCGGTTAAGCGTCCGACTTCAGCTCAGGTCACGATCTCGCGGTCCGTGAGTTCGAGCCCCGCGTCGGGCTCTGGGCTGATGGCTCAGAGCCTGGAGCCTGTTTCAGATTCTGTGTCTCCCTCTCTCTCTGCCCCTCCCCCCGTTCATGCTCTGTCTCTCTCTGTCTCAAAAATAAATAAACGTTAAAAAAAAATTAAAAAAAAAAATAACGTGACTGACGACACCTAAAGAACCAGCACAGCATTCGATGGCGAGTAAACATTCGGTGAACGTCAGCGATTATTCTTACTGTCATTTTGAAGTTTATTTGATATGGCAAGATTAATTAGAAAGGAGGAGCGTGATAATGATCAGCATTTTGTAGGCGGCATGAGAGAAGCCAGGCATGAGTGAGAAGAAAGTGACAAGAAGGGAGAAGACCAAGGTGACGGGGCAAAGAAATTGCAAAAGGTCAGAGTAGGCAAGGACTGCACGGAACCAGACAGAGCAGGTTAAACAAGCATGTTATTGAGTGGGCAGGGGCCTGACCTGCTTGGCAGGGGCTTCAGAGGTGCCACTAAGGGCTGGCAAAGTAGAGCATGAGTGACGACAGCAACGAGCTGGGGGGGGGGGGGGCGGGGGTCGGTACGTATGTGCCAAGCCCCGCGATGAGCACCATCCTTAAAGTAACTTGAAGAGGTGAGTGCTGTTATCCCCACTTGCACAACCAGAAACGTGGCTTGGAGAGGGAAGTCTCTGGTCCAACGGAACCCGGCTTCTAAGTGGCTCAGCCAAGATTTGAGTCCAGGCAGCCGGACTCCCCCGCCCTCCTCCTTAACCACCGCATCATTCCTCCTCATCCACAGCCTTGCTCACACTTGTCACAGCAGGCACTGGGCATCTGCTGGTGACTCGGAGGGGTGGGGTCTGGCCTTGTTGAGTGAGCCACCCTGTCTTGAATCCAGGGTCCTCTCTCCTCTTGCTTGGCCCCCCGCTGACTAATCCTACCGCTCTGGGTATTTTTAGCCTCTCTCTGCGCTCGAATGGGTCCAGCTAGTTGTGTGTTTGGGTGTTCTGGTCTTGCCTTCTTACAGGAGAAGTTAAATCCACCCAAGACCGGAAAAGTGCCCTGCACCTGTTCCGCCTTGGGGATGCCATGCTGAGGATCGTGCGGAGCAAATCGCGCCCGCTGCTCCACGTGATGCGCTGCTGGAGCCTGGTGGCCCCGCACCTGGTGGAGGTGAGCACCTGTGAGCACCTGGAAAGCGAAGCCAGTGCAGGGGGTTCCAGCCAGTGTGCGGACAAAGAGCACTGTGGCCCGAGAGCAGCGCCTGGGCACAAGCATCACGGTTCTCTATCCGTCACGGCACCTAGAGAGTCACCGCAGAGGGCGGTCCCACCACGGTGTCACCCTGACCCTCTTTCTTTACACTTACGCGACTTGGCTAGGTACCTCCCACAGCCGGTTTTTCATTCTTCATGCTCCGGTTTTAACCAAGGCTGGAGCTTCGCTTTTTTTTTTTTTTTTTTCAGTGTATTTATTTAGAGAGAAAGAGAGCATGTATGGGCACAGGGAGAGGAGAGGCAGAAAGCGAGGGAGAGAGAATCCCCCGTCGTGGGGCTCAGTCTCACGAATCGTGAGATGATGTCCTGAGCCGAAATCAAGAGTCAGATGCTCGACCGACTGAGCCACGCAGGCGCCCCAAGGCTTCAGTTTTATGCGTGATTACACCAATGCCTTTTGCTCCTGCCGGCCTCCCTTTTCTGATAGCTGATTATATATAATCTGGGAAGCACCCTGCAACTAACCATACTTCCTAGTGTTCTCAACAAAATTAATACCGGGGCCCCTTTCACTCTCCCACAAAGCAGTTCATAGGACAAATTCTGTCATACAAACTAAGCATTTCAACACATGACGACTGGCTACTTCTCAGTTGATGGGAAAACTGTTGCCTTGTTTTTCATTAAAAACTATTCTTACTCCTTCTTTAGTGCTCATCTGGTAGAACTATGTCATAAAATAAAGGTGGGGTTTTTTTGGAGCTTAATTCACTAAACTGAGAACATTCTAGCAAGGAAATAACAACTTGGTCATGGAAGAACAGTGTATCAGTTACCTGTTACACTATAATAAACCACCCCGAAAACCTAGCCATTTAAAACAATAACCATTTACTTAGCTTATGATTCTGTCCGTCAGAAATCTGAGCTGGGCTCAGGGGGGCCCTTCTGGTCTGAACCAGGCTTGGCTGATCTCAGCTCGCCTCGCTTGTACGTCTGTGGTCGGCTGGCTCCCGGTGGCCTTGGCTAGGTGGGATGGACAAGTGGGCCTCTCTCCATGGTCTCTCTCCCTTCAGCGGACCAGCCCTGGCTCATTGACGTGGCATTCTTAGGATTCCCGAGGAAAGCAAGAGGGCAGACCCCGAATCAGAACCACTTTTCAGTTCTCTACTCATACGATGTTTGGTATTGTCCCATTTTCCAGAGCAGGTCGGACATCCAAGCCCAGGGTCCGTGTGAGAGAGGACTGCTAAAGATCCAAAGATGTGACCCAATCAGAGCACTATCGGTGCAGGTGGCCCGCCTCTCTGAGAGACGATGTCTTGTCTGATCTTCATACCTGGGGCATGGCTAAAAATGAGAGCATGGGCAACTCCCCGAACTAGGTTCTGGTGTCTCGATGGTCCATGTGTTCTCTACGCCCAAGAAAACTGAAACGTTATAAGGGGGGAAAAAAAAGAAATTACTAGAAGCTCTTATTTTTCCCGAAATATTAAAGTAAAACTGGAGTTGTGCCTGGTCTTCGGTTAAATGATTAAACATTCAATTTTAGTGTCCTGTTTATCTATACTTGTTCCTTGGATTTTTTTTTCTCTTTTACTTTAACAGAATTGCTGCCTTTACCTCCCTACAGTGGGGGGGGGGGGGAGTTAGGAACCTCAGAAACCATTTTCCCGAAGTCCTGACGGTGTTCTTCTCTCTCACGAATTTCGCAGGCTGCCTGCCATAAGGAAAGACATGTGTCTCAGAAGGCTGTTTCCTTCATCCACGACATACTGACGGAGGTCCTCACCGACTGGAACGAGCCGCCCCATTTTCACTTCAACGAAGCCCTCTTCCGGCCTTTTGAGCGCATCATGCAACTGGAGTTGTGCGACGAGGACGTCCAGGACCAGGTCAGGGTGCCATTCAAGTCGGCGTCGCCAGCCCCACCGCGGGCTCTTCTTGACTACGCTGGCTGCCACTGCTCTGCGGCCTTTGCAGATTCCATTTTTCTACTAACCCGCCGTGGAATCTGTGACGGAGAGGGGAAGCGCTTTAGCTAACTAGATACACGGCTAGTGATGGGTGGCACCGGGGTTCGAAACGGGGCAATCTGGCTGTAGCGGTCTACACTTTCACATACCTCTCCCCTACTCTTGATCACTACAGTACCCTCTGGACACTTCATGCCTAGCGTGACGGTGGGCTAGGAACACAGACCCACGCTCTGAAACCTACCAACAATGTTAAGTAAAGGTTTATAAATCCCTTTGAAGCACGTTGACGCTTTCTGGCAAGAAAGTAAAGAATACTAAGATGTCCAGAACTAAGTAACAACGGGAAGGCTGGCTTTGCCACGAGGGGATTTGCCATCAGCTGGAGCTGAGTTCTGCTTATCACATTCTTGAGGCCACGGGAATGGGAGACAGATCTCGATGCAAACCTTACAAAACTGGGGTTCACTCAGGCCAAAGGTAAATGAGTAATAAATCCAAGTATCACCGTCCCTGAGGATACTGGCAGCCTCTCCCCAACATTGGCTCTTGATAAAGATTAAAAAAAAAACAAAAACAAAAAAAAAAACTCTGTAGGATTTAAAATTACAAGCTAGGCTTTCTATACGGTCAGCATATGAAATTAGACCACGCTGGTGGACTGAGAAGCCTTATACAGGCACGTGACAGAAGCAACAGAAATTCCTCCAGAGGAACTCTTCTCAAATCGGGCCACAAAAGAATCCCACAAATAAAGTTCCAACATATGTGACTTCACAGCATTTACAAAATATTACAAAACACACAGGGAAACAAGGCAGCAGTCAGAGGGAACTGCCGAAGGAACAGGTGGTACCATCAGGACTAAAGAGCATTGAAATACTGGCATCTTGGCCTGCAAAATATTAAATAAGAATGCCTAATAAGCTTAAGGAAATGAAAGCAAGGAAAATGCAAGTTAATACCTAAACTCTAAATTGTGGGGGGTGGGGGAGGGTTCAATAATAGTGAGTTAAATAGTTCAGATCAACTTCCCACAGGGATCAACCAGAAAAAGTTGGATAAAAAATTTTTTTGTTCAATCACTGGAAGGCATTGGAATACAACTATGTATTCGATAGCTATGAGGCCAGTATCTAGGAGAAAAAGAATACCCAGAGTCTGTACCTGGTGCCTGAGACTACTTTCCGTGAACTGGAATCCCCTAATCTCAGAAGAGGAAGCTAAAAGATTGACAAACTAAGCAAGATTAGAGTGTTTAATGAAACACTGATCTCTCGGGGCAGAACCGTGAAGAGAAAAGGGGGACGTATTAGGAGGAGGAGTGAAACTTAAACAGACTAGTCATAATGGGGAATAATCCCAATTCCTAACACGAGATGAATGACTGAGAGTTCTAGTGTCAGCCATAGTGCAGAATACCTCTCTGCTAGAAGATGACATCGTCCCAAGGATTCAGATTACTTCTTGATTTGCATGTGCAGTGTCTACATTCAATCAAAAACTAATCAGGCTCATTAGGAAATAATATGTTGAGGCACCTGGGTGGCTCATTCGGGTAAGTGTCCAACTTTGGCTCTCAGGTCATGATCTCGCGACCTGTGAGTTCGAGCCCTGCATCAGGCTCTGTGCTTACACCTCAGAGCCTGGAGCGTGCTTCAGATTCTGTGTTTCCCTCTCTCTCTGCCTGCCTCTCTCTCTTTCTCTCTCTGTCTCAAAAATAAAAGTGAAATGTTTTTAAAAAGGAAATAACATGTCATTGAAAACAAACAAAAAAAAAAACAATAAAAATACACACACATGCGTGCATGCTCAGCCAGGGATCCAGACATCAGAGTTACGAGAGACAGACTTTAAAATAACTATGCTTAGCAATCCCTATCAAAATAACACCAGCATTCTTCACAGAGCTAGAACAAACAGTCCTAAAATTTGTATGGAACCAGAAAAGACCCCGAATAGCCAAAGCAATCTTGAAAAAGAAAACCGAAGCTGGAGGCCTCAGAATCCTGGACTTCAAGCTCTATTACAAAGCTGTAATCATCAAGACAGTATGGTACTGGCATAAAAACAGACACTCATATCAATGGAACAGAATAGAGAACCCAGAAATGGACCCAGAAACGTATGGCCAACCAATCTTTGACAAAACAGGAAAGAATATCCAATGGAATAAAGACCGTCTCTTCAGCAAATGGTGCTGGGAAAACTGGATAGCAACATGCAGAAAAATGAGCCTGGACCACTTTCTTACAACATACACAAAAATAAACTCAAAATGGATGAAAGACCTAAATGTAAGACATCAAAATCCTCGAGGAGAAAGCAGGCAAAAACCTCTTTGACTTCGGCCACAGCAGCTTCTTACTCAACATGTCTCTGGAGGCAAGGGAAACAAAAGCAAAAATGAACTATTGGGACCTCATCAAAATAAAAATTTCTGCACAGCAAAGGAAACAATCAGCAAAACTGAAAGGCAACCAACGGAATGGGAGAAGGTATTTGCAAACAACATATCAGATAAAGGGTTAGTATCCAAAATCTGTAAAGAACTTATCAAACTCAACAACCAAAAAACAATCCAGTGAAGAAATGGGCAAAAGACATGAATAGACACTTCTCCAAAGAAGACATCCAGATGGCCAACCGGCACATGAAGAAATGCTCAACGTCACTCATCATCAGGGAAATGCAAATCAAAACCACAGTGAGATACCACCTCACACCTGTCAGAATGACAAACATTAACAACTCAGGCAACAACAGATGTTGGCGAGAATGCAGAGAGAGAACATCTCTTTTGTCCTGTTGGTGGAAATGGAAAACTGGTGCAGCCACTCTGGAAAACAGTATGGAGGTTCCTCAAGAAATTAAAAACAGAAATATCCTAGGACCCAGCAATTGAACTACAAGATATTTATCCAAGGGATACAGGTGTGCTCTTTCAAAGGGGCACATGCACCCCAATGTTTATAGCAGCGCTATCAACAATAGCTAAAATGCGGAAAGAGCCCAAATGTTCACTGAGAGATGAATGGGTAAAGAAGATATGGCATGTATGTATGTATATACATACATGTGGTATGTATGTGTGTGTGTGTGTATACATACATACATACATACACACACAATGGAGTATTACTCGACAATCAAAAGGAATGAAATCTTGCCATTTGGAACTACATGGATGGAACTAAAGGGTATTATGCTAAGTGAAGTTAATCAGAGAAAGACAAATATATAACTTCACTCATATGAAGACCTTAAGATACAAAACAGAAGAACATAAGGAAAGGGAAGCAAAAATAATATAAAAACAGGGAGGGGGACAAAACATAAGGGACTCTTAAATATAGAGAACAGAGGGTTGCTGGAGGGGTTGTGGGGGGGTGGGGATGGGCTAAATGGGTAAGGGGCATTAAGGAATCTATTCCTGAAATCATTGTTGCACTATACGCTAACTTGGATGTAAATTAAAAAATAAGTAAATTATTTTAAAAATAAAAAAAAAATAACTATGCTTAAATATGTTGAGGAAGATTTAGGACAGGAGGGATTTAGGCAACGGTGGCATGAAAAAGTTAACGGATCTTCCTCACAAAAATCAAGTATTAAACAGGACAAAATTGTCAAAAGCAACACTTTCAGGTTTCTAGAGACTGACCAAGGACAGACAACAAATTGAGTAGCATTTGTGTGTAGAAATAGTTTCTGATACAACTTTGGTTGGGAACAGTGGAAGTGCCTGACTTCCTGGCAAAGACCATACCCATCACCCTTGCTCTCAAGATATTGGCAAGAAAATAGGAGTTTGACCAGTGTGGAGCTAACTTGGAAAATCATCAGTGTTTCTCCTATAATGATGGACTTGGTTTGACGAAGGTGAAAAAAGACCATTGGTTTGGCAACTAAACGTGGTGAATTCATTAGGAAGCGAACAGGGGAACCCCGCAACTTTGCTAGCCTAAGGTTGCAGCGAGCAGTGAACCGGTAAGAAACGTAACGTGAGTCTTGGGGGCACCTGGTGGCTCAGTCAGTTAAGCATCCGGCTTCAGCTTAGGTCATGACCTAGCAGTTCGTGAGTTTGAGCCCCACATCGGCTCCGTGCTGACAGCTCAGAGCCTGAAGCCTGCTTCTGATTCTATGTCTCCCTCTCTTCTCTGCACCGCCCCCACCACTCATGCTCTCTCTCTCTTTCAGAAATAAATAAACATTAAAAAAAATTAAAAAAAGGAAATGTAACATGAGTCTCTGAAAACCAGAGACTTAATAGAAAGACGAGATAAGTTCCTTGCACATCTCTGGCTGACTGAAACATGGTGTAAGATAGACCATACAAATACCACCATCAGTAGGTAAAAACCAGGGAAACTTGAAAACTGGTTAACCTTGGAATATTTTCCTCAATCTACACACATGGATTGGTTGAAGAGAATGGGAGCTTTAAAGACTCAAGCTATCTGAGCACAACTTCTTCCCGCTTCATCAGCTGACCACTAACCTATGCAGACATGGGGATGAATACGAGATAGTAAAGCTAAGACATGACAAATTAAAAAAAAAAAAAACTGAGCCAGACTTTGGCTTCTCATACATAGGAAGAGATGTTGCACAGTGTAAGTCCAGCCCTTTATTAAAAAAAAATCAGAAAAATTAATCAGAATTCAGCATTCCTACACTCTATTATATAAAATGTCAAATTTACAGGAAAAAAAAAAAAAACATGCAAAGAGACAAAAAAAGAGTGACACATTGAGAGGGGAGGCAAACAAACAAACAAACAAACAGAAAGTGACTTAGAATGAGCCCAGATATTGGTGGTGAGGGACAGTCTTTAGAATAGCTATTATAAATATGTTCAAAGAATGAAAGGAAAATATGACGATGACTCAAAAATAGTCTAAAGAAATTAAAACTATTTGGAATGGCAGAAGAATTCGTGAACTTTGAAGGTAGATTGGTAGAAATTATCCATTCTAAAGATTGGAGAGGATTGTTTGACCAGAAACAAAACCTTGAAGACCTGTGGGAAAATATCAAGCTTACAAGGCATGGGAGTTCAGAGATAGATTAGAAAGACAAAGGGTGAGAAAACATATTTCAAAAAATAATGGAACCCCAATTAGCATCAATACATAGAGATCCACAGTAGATACATTATAGTCAAACTGCTCAAAGACAAAACCTTGAGAGCAGCAAGAGAAAAATAGTTCATTACTACAATAAGATTAATTGCTGCTTTTCCAGAGAGAATGAAAGCCAGAAGATAATGCAATGATCTATTGAAAGTGCTGGAAGAAAAAAAAAAAAAAAAGTCAGTGAATAATTTAGAGTAATTACCCTTCAAAGATAACGATGAAGTAAAAGCATTCTCAGATAAACAAAAATTGAAAGAATTTCTTGCTAACAGACCTATAAGAAATACTAAATGTGGCTCAGTCGGTTAAGCATGCGACTTCAGCTCAGGTTGTGAGCTCATGGTTCGTGAGTTTGAGCCCCGCATCAGGCTTACCGCTGTCAGCACAAAGCCCCCTTTGGATCCTCTGTCCCCCTCCCTCTCTGCCCCCCCTTGCTTGTGCGCTCTTTTTCTCAAAAATAAAGGGTTTAAAAAAGGAAATACTAAGTGAATTCCTTCAGACTAAAAGGAGGTAACAAGATAGTAAATCAGTTTTACAAGAAGAAATGGTTCTTATGTGAGTAAATATAAAAAGATTTATGTATTTTTTCTTTTTGTTTTAAAAATAATGTTTAGAGCGCTAACTCTGACACTCTATTTTTGGATTTATTAAATATAAAAATATAAATAACCATAACAGAACAAAGGGGGAGAAAACGAAACTATTTAGAAGCAAATTTGCTATATTTTGCCAGAATTACGTCAGTATTAACTTGAAGAATATCGTGATGAATTAAGGATGTATATTATCCCTAGGGTAACAGTCAAGAGAATAACACAAATAATAAATTAAAAGCAGATAAAGGATTCCATACAATTTGACAATAAATTTCATATTAAAAACATGTTTAACACAAAAGAAGGCAGTAAAGGAGGAACAGAGGAACAAAAATCACATTATATGTGGAAAAGAAATAATAAAATGACAGACCTAAATAAGACATCGTTAATAATAGCATTCAATATGTGTTGGCAAAAAGATGCTCAATGTCATTAGTCATTAAGGAAATGCAAATCAAAACCACAATGGGATATCACTTCAAACCCACTAGAATGACTCCGAGATAAAAGATACTAAGTTTTGATGAGAAGTCAAAACTCCCATGTGCCACTGACAGAAAGGTTAAATGCACCACCATGGAAAACAGTCTGGCAGTTCCTCCAAAGGTACATACCCAAGAAAAATGAAAATATATATCCGTATAAATCTAGACACAAGCATTCATAGTAATGTTATTCATAATAGCCAGAGAGTTGGAAACAACGTAAATTCCATCTGCTAATAAATGGATAAATGTGGTATTTCCATATAATAAAATATTATTTGGCAATAAAAAAAAAAACGAGTTCTGATTTGTGCTACAACATGGATGAACCTTAGAAACCTGACACTAAGTGAAAAAGGCCAGTCACAGAAGGCCACATTTTGTATGATTGCATTTATGTAAAATGTCCATCGATAATAAGCACATCAGTAGAGA
Source organism: Panthera uncia (assembly GCF_023721935.1). Classification (NCBI taxonomy): domain Eukaryota; kingdom Metazoa; phylum Chordata; class Mammalia; order Carnivora; family Felidae; genus Panthera; species Panthera uncia. The sequence continues at coordinate 5,853 of NW_026059654.1, read as the reverse complement.
TACAAAGTAGGCCAAGGATTGCCTGGAGTGGAGGGTAGGGTTGGGTGGGAAGGATGACTGTCCCCAGGTGCTGGCTTTGGTGGACACAGGCAGGTAATGAAAATGCTCTAAAACTAGACTACTGATTAGATTGCTGCACAACTCCTTGAATATGCTAAAAAAAAAAAAAAAAAAAAAAAAAGTCATACAGTATAAATGGGTCGATCTTATGGTATGTGATTTATGTCTCAAAGATGTTAGAAAACACGAATTGACTAAAAGTATCAAAAGGCAGAGATTCTAAGACTGGACAAAGCAAGAAGATATTATAATATGCAGGTGACAAGAGACAGATTTTAGATTCAAAGGCACAAACAGAATGCAAGTAAAATACTGGAAACGATATGCCATGCAGATAGTAACCATGAAAGAGTTGGGGTGGCTGTATTGATGTCAGGCAAAATGCACACTAATATGGTGAATATTACTAGAAATAATCTTTGGGACCTTGCGTTAGGCAAAGATTTCTCAGAAGCGACACCAACATGAAGGCACCTGGTGGTTCAGTCGGTTGAGCGTCTGACTTAAGCTTACGTCATGATCTCACGGTTTGTGAGTTCAAGCCCCACATCAGGCTTTGTACTGACAGCGCAGAGCCTGCTTGGGATTCTCTCTCCCTGCCTCTCCCCTGCTTATGCTGTCTCTCTCTCTCTCTCTCTCTCTCAAAAATAAAAATTTTTGAAAAAAGAAATGACACCAACATGATCCATAAGAAGAGAAATTGATGAATTAGGTTTCATCAAAATTAAAAACGTGTTTTTCAAAAGACACCATTAAAAAATAAAAAGACAATTGGGGCGCCTGGGTGGCGCAGTCGGTTAAGCGTCCGACTTCAGCCAGGTCACGATCTCGCGGTCCGTGAGTTCGAGCCCCGCGTC